>NW_027523533.1:0-45852 GCF_052094955.1 Ictidomys tridecemlineatus
AAAAAACTACGAGTTGCCTGAAATCTCAGCACACCCTTTTTCACCCAATCTTGATGAAACTTTCAGGTAATGATAAGTACACCAATCCCACTTGGCTCGCCAAATTTCGTTCTTCTAGGTTAAACCGTTCGTTGGCAGTAACCGGTTTCATTTTGAGGTTTCACTCTGTTTTCTCCTATAGGGATACATGTATTTGGAACTCTAAATCAAACACGGTTTGTGCTAGCTCTTTTAAACTTGACACAATAAAGCAGTTTCAAGTTCTATCTCTATGGTTTGTTTGCTGTTGATGTAGCCCTAAGCAGAGACTGGCGAGAATCACTTTCATGGAAAGGGCCTGCAAAGCTTCCAAAAAACTACGAGTTGCCTGAAATCTCAGCACACCCTTTTTCACCCAATCTTGATGAAACTTTCAGGTAATGATAAGTACACCAATCCCACTTGGCTCGCCAAATTTCGTTCTTCTAGCTTAAACCGTTCGTTGGCAGTAACCGGTTTCATTTTGAGGTTTCACTCTGTTTTCTCCTATAGGGATACATGTATTTGGAACTCTAAATCAAACACGGTTTGTGCTAGCTCTTGGAAACTTGACACAATAAAGCAGTTTCAAGTTCTATCTCTATGGTTTGTTTGCTGTTGATGTAGCCCTAAACAGAGACTGGCGAGAATCACTTTTCATGGAAAGGGCCTGCCAAGCTTCCAAAAAATTACGAGTTGCCTGAAATCTTAGCACACACTTTTTCACCCAATCTTGATGAAACTTTCAGATAATGATCAGTACACCAATCCCACTTGGCTCGCCAAAATTCGTTCTTCTAGGTTAAACCGTTCGTTGGCAGTAACCGGTTTCATTTTGAGGTTTCACTCTGTTTTCTCCTATAGGGATACATGTATTTGGAACTCTAAATAAAACACGGTTTGTGCTAGCTCTTTGAAACTTGACACAATAAAGCAGTTTCAAGTTCTATCTCTATGGTTTGTTTGCTGTTGATGTAGCCCTAAACAGAAACTGGCGAGAATCACTTTCATGGAAAGGGCCTGCCAAGATTCCAAAAAACTACGAGTTGCCTGAAATCTCAGCACACACTTTTTCACCCAATCTTGATGAAACTTTCAGGTAATGATCAGTACACCAATCCCACTTGGCTCGCCAAATTTCGTTCTTCTAGGTTAAACCGTTCGTTGGCAGTAACCGGTTTCATTTTGAGGTTTCACTCTGTTTTCTCCTATAGGGATACATGTATTTGGAACTCTAAATCAAACACGGTTTGTGCTAGCTCTTTGAAACTTGACACAATAAAGCAGTTTCAAGTTCTATCTCTATGGTTTGTTTGCTGTTGATGTAGCCCTAAGCAGAGACTGGCGAGAATCACTTTCATGGAAAGGGCCTGCCAAGATTCCAAAAAACTACGAGTTGCCTGAAATCTCAGCACACACTTTTTCACCCAATCTTGATGAAACTTTCAGGTAATGATCAGTACACCAATCCCACTTGGCTCGCCAAATTTCGTTCTTCTAGGTTAAACCGTTCGTTGGCAGTAACCGGTTTCATTTTGAGGTTTCACTCTGTTTTCTCCTATAGGGATACATGTATTTGGAACTCTAAATCAAACACGGTTTGTGCTAGCTCTTGGAAACTTGACACAATAAAGCAGTTTCAAGTTCTATCTCTATGGTTTGTTTGCTGTTGATGTAGCCCTAAGCAGAGACTGGTGAGAATCATTTTCATGGAAAGGGCCTGCCAAGCTTCCAAAAAAGTAGGAGTTGCCTGAAATCTCAGCACACCCTTTTTCACCCAATCTTGATTAAACTTTCTGGTAATGATCAGTACACCAATCCCACTTGGCTCACCAAATTTCGTTCTTCTAGGTTAAACCGTTCGTTGGCAGTAACCGGTTTCATTTTGAGGTTTCACTCTGTTTTCTCCTATAGGGATACATGTATTTGGAACTCTAAATCAAACACGGTTTGTGCTAGCTCTTGGAAACTTGACACAATAAAGCAGTTTCAAGTTCTATCTCTATGGTTTGTTTGCTGTTTATGTAGCCCTAAGCAGAGACTGGCGAGAATCACTTTCATAGAAAGGGCCTGCCAAGCTTCCAAAAAACTACCAGTTGCCTGAAATCTCAGCACACACTTTTTCACCCAATCTTGGTGAAACTTTCAGGTAATGATCAGTACACCAATCCCACTTGGCTCGCCAAATTTCGTTCTTCTAGGTGAAACCGTTCGTTGGCAGTAACCGTTTTCATTTTGAGGTTTCACTCTGTTTTCTCCTATAGGGATACATGTATTTGGAACTCTAAATCAAACACGGTTTGTGCTAGCTCTTTGAAACTTGACACAATAAAGCAGTTTCAAGTTCTATCTCTATGGTTTGTTTGCTGTTGATGTAGCCCTAAGCAGAGACTGGCGAGAATCACTTTCATGGAAAGGGCCTGCAAAGCTTCCAAAAAACTACGAGTTGCCCGAAATCTGAGCACACACTTTTTCACCCAATCTTGCTGAAACTTTCAGGTAATGATCAGTACACCAATCCCACTTGGCTCGCCAAATTTCGTTCTTCTAGGTTAAACCGTTCATTGGCAGTAACCGGTTTCATTTTGAGGTTTCACTCTGTTTTCTCCTATAGGGATACATGTATTTGGAACTCTAAATCAAACACGGTTTGTGCTAGCTCTTTGAAACTTGACACAATAAAGCAGTTTCAAGTTCTATCTCTATGGTTTGTTTGCTGTTGATGTAGCCCTAAGCAGAGACTGGCGAGAATCACTTTCATGGAAAGGGCCTGCCAAGCTTAAAAAAAACTACGAGTTGCCCGAAATCTCAGCACACCCTTTTTCACCCAATCTTGATGAAACTTTCAGGTAATGATCAGTACACCAATCCCACTTGGCTCGCCAAATTTCGTTCTCCTAGGTTAAACCGTTCGTTGGCAGTAACCGGTTTCATTTTGAGGTTTCACTCTGTTTTCTCCTATAGGGATACATGTATTTGGAACTCTAAATCAAACACGGTTTGTGCTAGCTCTTTGAAACTTGACACAATAAAGCAGTTTAAAGTTCTATCTCTATGGTTTGTTTGCTGTTGATGTAGCCCTAAGCAGAGACTGGCGAGAATCACTTTCATGGAAAGGGCCTGCCATGATTCCAAAAAACTACGAGTTGCCTGAAATCTCAGCAAACACTTTTTCACCCAATCTTGATGAAACTTTCAGGTAATGATCAGTACACCAATCCCACTTGGCTCGCCAAATTTCGTTCTTCTAGGTTAAACCGTTCGTTGGCAGTAACCGGTTTAATTTTGAGGTTTCACTCTGTTTTCTCCTATAGGGATACATGTATTTGGAACTCTAAATCAAACACGGTTTGTGCTAGCTCTTTGAAACTTGACACCATAAAGCAGTTTCAAGTTCTATCTCTATGGTTTGTTTGCTGTTGATGTAGCCCTAAGCAGAGACTGGTGAGAATCACTTTCATGGAAAGGGCCTGCCAAGCTTCCAAAAAAGTAGGAGTTGCCTGAAATCTGAGCACACCCTTTTTCACCCAATCTTGATGAAACTTTCAGGTAATGATCAGTACATCAATCCCACTTGGCTAGCCAAATTTCGTTCTTCTAGGTTAAACCGTTCGTTGGCAGTAACCGGTTTCATTTTGAGGTTTCACTCTGTTTTCTCCTATAGGGATACATGTATTTGGAACTCTAAATCAAACACGGTTTGTGCTAGCTCTTGGAAACTTGACACAATAAAGCAGTTTCAAGTTCTATCTCTATGGTTTGTTTGCTGTTTATGTAGCCCTAAGCAGAGACTGGCGAGAATCACTTTCATAGAAAGGGCCTGCCAAGCTTCCAAAAAACTACCAGTTGCCTGAAATCTCAGCACACACTTTTTCACCCAATCTTGGTGAAACTTTCAGGTAATGATCAGTACACCAATCCCACTTGGCTCGCCAAATTTCGTTCTTCTAGGTGAAACCGTTCGTTGGCAGTAACCGTTTTCATTTTGAGGTTTCACTCTGTTTTCTCCTATAGGGATACATGTATTTGGAACTCTAAATCAAACACGGTTTGTGCTAGCTCTTTGAAACTTGACACAATAAAGCAGTTTCAAGTTCTATCTCTATGGTTTGTTTGCTGTTGATGTAGCCCTAAGCAGAGACTGGCGAGAATCACTTTCATGGAAAGGGCCTGCAAAGCTTCCAAAAAACTACGAGTTGCCCGAAATCTGAGCACACACTTTTTCACCCAATCTTGCTGAAACTTTCAGGTAATGATCAGTACACCAATCCCACTTGGCTCGCCAAATTTCGTTCTTCTAGGTTAAACCGTTCATTGGCAGTAACCGGTTTCATTTTGAGGTTTCACTCTGTTTTCTCCTATAGGGATACATGTATTTGGAACTCTAAATCAAACACGGTTTGTGCTAGCTCTTTGAAACTTGACACAATAAAGCAGTTTCAAGTTCTATCTCTATGGTTTGTTTGCTGTTGATGTAGCCCTAAGCAGAGACTGGCGAGAATCACTTTCATGGAAAGGGCCTGCCAAGCTTAAAAAAAACTACGAGTTGCCCGAAATCTCAGCACACCCTTTTTCACCCAATCTTGATGAAACTTTCAGGTAATGATCAGTACACCAATCCCACTTGGCTCGCCAAATTTCGTTCTCCTAGGTTAAACCGTTCGTTGGCAGTAACCGGTTTCATTTTGAGGTTTCACTCTGTTTTCTCCTATAGGGATACATGTATTTGGAACTCTAAATCAAACACGGTTTGTGCTAGCTCTTTGAAACTTGACACAATAAAGCAGTTTAAAGTTCTATCTCTATGGTTTGTTTGCTGTTGATGTAGCCCTAAGCAGAGACTGGCGAGAATCACTTTCATGGAAAGGGCCTGCCATGATTCCAAAAAACTACGAGTTGCCTGAAATCTCAGCAAACACTTTTTCACCCAATCTTGATGAAACTTTCAGGTAATGATCAGTACACCAATCCCACTTGGCTCGCCAAATTTCGTTCTTCTAGGTTAAACCGTTCGTTGGCAGTAACCGGTTTAATTTTGAGGTTTCACTCTGTTTTCTCCTATAGGGATACATGTATTTGGAACTCTAAATCAAACACGGTTTGTGCTAGCTCTTTGAAACTTGACACCATAAAGCAGTTTCAAGTTCTATCTCTATGGTTTGTTTGCTGTTGATGTAGCCCTAAGCAGAGACTGGTGAGAATCACTTTCATGGAAAGGGCCTGCCAAGCTTCCAAAAAAGTAGGAGTTGCCTGAAATCTGAGCACACCCTTTTTCACCCAATCTGATGAAACTTTCAGGTAATGATCAGTACATCAATCCCACTTGGCTAGCCAAATTTCGTTCTTCTAGGTTAAACCGTTCGTTGGCAGTAACCGGTTTCATTTTGAGGTTTCACTCTGTTTTCTCCTATAGGGATACATGTATTTGGAACTCTAAATCAAACACGGTTTGTGCTAGCTCTTTGAAACTTGACACAATAAAGCAGTTTCAAGTTCTATCTCTATGGTTTGTTTGCTGTTGATGTAGCCCTAAGCAGAGACTGGCGAGAATCACTTTCATGGAAAGGGCCTGCCAAGCTTCCAAAATACTACGAGTTGCCCGAAATCTCAGCACACACTTTTTCACCCAATCTTGATGAAACTTTCAGGTAATGATCAGTACACGAATCCCACTTGGCTCGCCAAAATTCGTTCTTCTAGGTTAAACCGTTCGTTGGCAGTAACCGGTTTCATTTTGAGGTTTCACTCTGTTTTCTCCTATAGGGATACATGTATTTGGAACTCTAAATCAAACACCGTTTGTGCTAGCTCTTTGAAACTTGACACAATAAAGCAGTTTCAAGTTCTATCTCTATGGTTTGTTTGCTGTTGATGTAGCCCTAAGCAGAGACTGGCGAGAATCACTTTCATGGAAAGGGCCTGCCAAGCTTCCAAAAAACTACGAGTTGCCTGAAATCTCAGCACACCCTTTTTCACCCAATCTTGATGAAACTTTCAGGTAATCATCAGTACACCAATCCCAGTTGGCTCGCCAAATTTCGTTCTTCTAGGTTAAACCGTTCATTGGCAGTAACCGGTTTCATTTGAGGTTTCACTCTGTTTCCTCCTATAGGGATACATGTATTTGGAACTCTAAATCAAACACGGTTTGTGCTAGCTCTTTCAAACTTGACACAATAAAGCAGTTTCAAGTTCTATCTCTATGGTTTGTTTGCTGTTGATGTAGCCCTAAGCAGAGACTGGCGAGAATCACTTTCATGGAAAGGGCCTGCCAAGCTTCCAAAAAACTACGAGTTGCCCGAAATCTCAGCACACACTTTTTCACCCAATCTTGATGAAACATTCAGGTAATGATCAGTACACCAATCCCACTTGGTTCACCAAATTTCGTTCTTCTAGGTTAAACCGTTCGTTGGCAGTAACGGGTTTCATTTTGAGGTTTCACTCTGTTTTCTCCTATAGGGATACATGTATTTGGAACTCTAAATCAAACACGGTTTGTGCTAGCTCTTTGAAACTTGACACAATAATGCAGTTTCAAGTTCTATCTCTATGCTTTGTTTGCTGTTGATGTAGCCCTATGCAGAGACTGGCGAGAATCACTTTCATGGAAAGCGCCTTCCAAGCTTCCAAAAAACTAAGAGTTGCCTGAAATCTCAGCACACCCTTTTTCA
This sequence comes from Ictidomys tridecemlineatus, assembly GCF_052094955.1. NCBI lineage: Eukaryota > Metazoa > Chordata > Mammalia > Rodentia > Sciuridae > Ictidomys > Ictidomys tridecemlineatus. The sequence continues at coordinate 6,693 of NW_027523533.1, forward strand.
CCCAATCTTGCTGAAACTTTCAGGTAATGATCAGTACACCAATCCCACTTGGCTCGCCAAATTTCGTTCTTCTAGGTGAAACCGTTCGTTGGCAGTAACCGGTTTAATTTTGATGTTTCACTCTGTTTTCTCCTATAGGGATACATGTATTTGGAACTCTAAATCAAACACGGTTTGTGCTAGCTCTTTGAAACTTGACACAATAAAGCAGTTTCAAGTTCTATCTCTATGGTTTGTTTGCTGTTGATGTAGCCCTAAGCAGAGACGGGCGAGAATCACTTTCATGGAAAGGGCCTGCCAAGCTTCCAAAAAACTACGAGTTGCCCGAAATCTCAGCCACACCCTTTTTCACCCAATCTTGATGAAACTTTCAGGTAATGATCAGTACACCAATCCCACTTGGCTCGCCAAATTTTGTTCTTCTAGGTTAAACCGTTTGTTGGCAGTAAACGGTTTCATTTTGAGGTTTCACTCTGTTTTCTCCTATAGGGATACATGTATTTGGAACTCTAAATCAAACACCATTTGTGCTAGCTCTTTGAAACTTGACACAATAAAGCAGTTTCAAGTTCTATCTCTATGGTTTGTTTGCTGTTGATGTAGCCCTAAGCAGAGACTGGCGAGAATCACTTTCATGGAAAGGGCCTGCCAAGCTTCCAAAAAACTACGAGTTGCCTGAAATCTCAGCACACCCTTTTTCACCCAATCTTGATGAAACTTTCAGGTAATGATCAGTACACCAATCCCACTTTTCTCGCCAAATTTCGTTCTTCTAGGTTAAACCGTTCGTTGGCAGTAACCGGTTTCATTTTGAGGTTTCACTCTGTTTTCTCCTATAGGGATACATGTATTTGGAACTCTAAATCAAACACGGTTTGTGCTCGCTCTTTGAAACTTGACACAATAAAGCAGTTTCATGTTCTATCTCTATGGTTTGTTTGCTGTTGATGTAGCCCTAAGCAGAGACTGGCGAGAATCACTTACATGGAAAGGGCCTGCCAAGCTTCCTAAAAACTACGAGTTGCCCGAAATCTCAGCACACACTTTTTCACCCAATCTGGACGAAACTTTCAGGTAATGATCAGTACAGCAATCCTACTTGGCTCGCCAAATTTCGTTCTTCTAGGTTAAACCGTTCGTTGGCAGTAACCGGTTTCATTTTGAGGTTTCACTCTGTTTTCTCCTAAAGGGATACATGTATTTGGAACTCTAAATCAAACACGGTTTTTGCTAGCTCTTTGAAACTTGACACAATAAAGCAGTTTCAAGTTCTATCTCTATGGTTTGTTTGCTGTTGATGTAGCCCTAAGCAGAGACTGGCGAGAATCACTTTCATGGAAAGGGCCTGCCAAGCTTCCAAAAAACTACGAGTTGCCTGAAATCTCAGCACACCCTTTTTCACCCAATCTTGATGAAACTTTCAGGTAATGATAAGTACACCAATCCCACTTGGCTCGCCAAATTTCGTTCTTCTAGGTTAAACCGTTCGTTGGCAGTAACCGGTTTCATTTTGAGGTTTCACTCTGTTTTCTCCTATAGGGATACATGTATTTGGAACTCTAAATCAAACACGGTTTGTGCTAGCTCTTTTAAACTTGACACAATAAAGCAGTTTCAAGTTCTATCTCTATGGTTTGTTTGCTGTTGATGTAGCCCTAAGCAGAGACTGGCGAGAATCACTTTCATGGAAAGGGCCTGCAAAGCTTCCAAAAAACTACGAGTTGCCTGAAATCTCAGCACACCCTTTTTCACCCAATCTTGATGAAACTTTCAGGTAATGATAAGTACACCAATCCCACTTGGCTCGCCAAATTTCGTTCTTCTAGCTTAAACCGTTCGTTGGCAGTAACCGGTTTCATTTTGAGGTTTCACTCTGTTTTCTCCTATAGGGATACATGTATTTGGAACTCTAAATCAAACACGGTTTGTGCTAGCTCTTGGAAACTTGACACAATAAAGCAGTTTCAAGTTCTATCTCTATGGTTTGTTTGCTGTTGATGTAGCCCTAAGCAGAGACTGGCGAGAATCACTTTCATGGAAAGGGCCTGCCAAGCTTCCAAAAAACTACGAGTTGCCTGAAATCTCAGCACACCCTTTTTCACCCAATCTTGCTGAAACTTTCAGGTAATGATCAGTACACCAATCCCACTTGGCTCGCCAAATTTCGTTCTTCTAGGTTAAACCGTTTGTTGGCAGTAACCGGTTTCATTTTGAGGTTTCACTCTGTTTTCTCCTATAGGGATACATGTATTTGGAACTCTAAATCAAACACGGTTTGTGCTAGCTCTTTGAAACTTGACACAGTAAAGCAGTTTCAAGTTCTATCTCTATGGTTTGTTTGCTGTTGATGTAGCCCTAAGCAGAGACTGGCGAGAATCACTTTCATGGAAAGGGCTTGCCAAGCTTAAAAAAAACTACGAGTTGCCCGAAATCTCAGCACACCCTTTTTCACCCAATCTTGATGAAACTTTCAGGTAATGATCAGTACACCAATCCCACTTGGCTCGCCAAATTTCGTTCTCCTAGGTTAAACCGTTCGTTGGAAGAAACCGGTTTCATTTTGAGGTTTCACTCTGTTTTCTCCTATAGGGATACATGTATTTGGAACTCTAAATCAAACACGGTTTGTGCTAGCTCTTTGAAACTTCACACAATAAAGCAGTTTCAAGTTCTATCTCTATGGTTTGTTTGCTGTTGATGTAGCCCTAAGCAGAGACTGGCGAGAATCACTTTCATGGAAAGGGCCTGCCAAGCTTCCAAAACACTACGAGTTGCCTGAAATCTCAGCACACCCTTTTTCACCCAATCTTGATGAAACTTTCAGGTAATGATCAGTACACCAATCCCACTTGGCTCGCCAAATTTCGTTCTTCTAGGTGAAACCGTTCGTTGGCAGTAACCGGTTTAATTTTGAGGTTTCACTCTGTTTTCTCCTATAGGGATACATGTATTTGGAACTCTAAAATCAAACACGGTTTGTGCTAGCTCTTTGAAACTTGACACAATAAAGCAGTTCAAGTTCTATCTCTATGGTTTGTTTGCTGTTGATGTAGCCCTAAGCAGAGACTGGCGAGAATCACTTTCATGGAAAGGGCCTGCCAAGCTTCCAAAAAACTACGAGTTGCCCGAAATCTCAGCACACCCTTTTCTACCCAATCTTGATGAAACTTTCAGGTAATGATCAGTACACCAATCCCACTTGGCTCGCCAAATTTTGTTCTTCTAGGTTAAACCGTTTGTTGGCAGTAACCGGTTTCATTTTGAGGTTTCACTCTGTTTTCTCCTATAGGAATACATGTATTGGAACTCTAAATCAAACACCATTTGTGCTAGCTCTTTGAAAACTTGACACAATAAAGCAGTTTCAAGTTCTATCTCTATGGTTTGTTTGCTGTTGATGTAGCCCTAAGCAGAGACTGGCGAGAATCACTTTCATGGAAAGGGCCTGCCAAGCTTCCAAAAAACTACGAGTTGTCTGAAATCTCAGCACACCCTTTTTCACCCAATCTTGATGAAACTTTCAGGTAATGATCAGTACACCAATCCCACTTTTCTCGCCAAATTTCGTTCTTCTAGGTTAAACCGTTCGTTGGCAGTAACCGGTTTCATTTTGAGGTTTCACTCTGTTTTCTCCTATAGGGATACATGTATTTGGAACTCTAAATCAAACACGGTTTGTGCTCGCTCTTTGAAACTTGACACAATAAAGCAGTTTCAAGTTCTATCTCTATGTTTGTTTGCTGTTGATGTAGCCCTAAGCAGAGACTGGCGAGAATCACTTTCATGGAAAGGGCCTGCCAAGCTTCCTAAAAACTACGAGTTGCCCGAAATCTCAGCACACCCTTTTTCACCCAATCTTGATGAAACTTTCAGGTAATGATCAGTACACCAATCCCACTTGGATCGCCAAATTTCGTTCTCCTAGGTTAAACCGTTCGTTGGCAGTAACCGGTTTCATTTTGAGGTTTCACTCTGTTTTCTCCTATAGGGATACATGTATTTGGAACTCTAAATCAACACGGTTTGTGCTAGCTCTTTGAAACTTGACACAATAAAGCAGTTTCAAGTTCTATCTCTATGGTTTTGTTTGCTGTTGATGTAGCCCTAAGCAGAGACTGGCGAGAATCACTTTCATGGAAAGGGCCTGCCAAGCTCCAAAACACTACGTTGCCTGAAATCTCAGCACACCCTTTTTCACCCAATCTTGATGAAACTTTCAGGTAATGATCAGTACACCAATCCCACTTGGCTCGCCAAATTTCATTCTTCTAGGTTAAACCGTTCGTTGGCAGTAACCGGTTTCATTTTGAGGTTTCACTCTGTTTTCTCCTATAGGGATACATGTATTTGGAACTCTAAATCAAACACGGTTTGTGCTAGCTCTTTGAAACTTGACACAATAAAGCAGTTTCAAGTTCTATCTCTATGGTTTGTTTGCTGTTGAAGTAGCCCTAAGCAGAGACTGACGAGAATCACTTTCATGGAAAGGGCCTGCCAAGCTTCCAAAAAACTACGAGTTGCCCGAAATCTCAGCACACCCTTTTTCACCCAATCTTGATGAAACTTTCAGGTAATGATCAGTACACCAATCCCACTTGGCTCGCCAAATTTCGTTCTTCTAGGTTAAACCGTTCGTTGGCAGTAACCGGTTTCATTTTGAGGTTTCACTCTGTTTCTCCTATAGGGATACATGTATTTGGAACTCTAAATAAAACACCGTTTGTGCTAGCTCTTTGAAACTTGACACAATAAAGCAGTTTCAAGTTCTATCTCTATGGTTTGTTTGCTGTTGATGTAGCCCTAAACAGAAACTGGCGAGAATCACTTTCATGGAAAAGGCCTGCCAAGCTTCCAAAAACTACGAGTTTCCTGAAATCTCAGCACACACTTTTTCACCCAATCTTGATGAAACTTTCAGGTAATGATCAGTACACCAATCCCACTTGGCTCGCCAAATTTCGTTCTTCTAGGTTAAACCGTTCGTTGGCAGTAACCGGTTTCATTTTGAGGTTTCACTCTGTTTTCTCCTATAGGGATACATGTATTTGGAACTCTAAATCAAACATGGTTTGTGCTAGCTCTTTGAAACTTGACACAATAAAGCAGTTTCAAGTTCTATCTCTATGGTTTGTTTGCTGTTGATGTAGCCCTAAGCAGAGACTGGCGAGAATCACTTTCATGGAAAGGGCCTGCCAAGCTTCCAAAATACTACGAGTTGCCCGAAATCTCAGCACACACTTTTTCACCCAATCTTGATGAAACTTTCAGGTAATGATCAGTACACCAATCCCACTTGGCTCGCCAAAATTCGTTCTTCTAGGTTAAACCATTCGTTGGCAGTAACCGGTTTCATTTTGAGGTTTCACTCTGTTTTCTCCTATAGGGATACATGTATTTGGAACTCTAAATCAAACACGGTTTGTGCTAGCTCTTTGAAACTTGACACAATAAAGCAGTTTCAAGTTCTATCTCTATGGTTTTGCTTGCTGTTGATGTAGCCCTAAGCAGAGACTGGCGAGAATCACTTTCATGGAAAGGGCCTGCCAAGCTTCCCAAAAAAGTAGGAGTTGCCTGAAATCTCAGCACACCCTTTTTCACCCAATCTTGATGAAACTTTCAGGTAATTATCAGTACACCAATCCCACTTTGGCTCGCCATATTTCGTTCTTCTAGGTTAAACCGTTCGTTGGCAGTAACCGGTTTCATTTTGAGGTTTCACTCTGTTTTCTCCTATAGGGATACATGTATTTGAACTCTAAATCAAACACGGTTTGTGCTAGCTCTTTGAAACTTGACACAATAAAGCAGTTTCAAGTTCTATCTCTATGGTTTGTTTGCTGTTGATGTAGCCCTAAGCAGAGACTGGCGAGAATCACTTTCATGGAAAGGGCCTGCCAAGCTTCCAAAATACTACGAGTTGCCCGAAATCTCAGCACACACTTTTTCACCCAATCTTGATGAAACTTTCAGGTAATGATCAGTACACCAATCCCACTTGGCTCGCCAAAATTCGTTCTTCTAGGTTAAACCGTTCGTTGGCAGTAACCGGTTTCATTTTGAGGTTTCACTCTGTTTTCTCCTATAGGGATACATGTATTTGGAACTCTAAATCAAACACGGTTTGTGCTAGCTCTTTGAAACTTGACACAATAAAGCAGTTTCAAGTTCTATCTCTATGGTTTGTTTGCTGTTGATGTAGCCCTAAGCAGAGACTGGCGAGAATCACTTTCATGGAAAGGGCCTGCCAAGCTTCCAAAAAACTACGAGTTGCCCGAAATCTCAGCACACCCTTTTTCACCCAATCTTGATGAAACTTTCAGGTAATGATCAGTACACCAATCCCACTTGGCTCGCCAAATTTCGTTCTTCTAGGTTAAACCGTTCGTTGGCAGTAACCGGTTTCAATTTTGAGGTTTCACTCTGTTTTCTCCTATAGGGATACATGTATTTGAACTCTAAATCAAACACGGTTTGTGCTAGCTCTTTGAAACTTGACACAATAAAGCAGTTTCAAGTTCTATCTCTATGGTTTGCTTGCTGTTGATGTAGCCCTAAGCAGAGACTGGCGAGAATCACTTTCATGGAAAGGGCCTGCCAAGCTTCCAAAAAACTACGAGTTGCCTGAAATCTCAGCACACCCTTTTTCACCCAATCTTGATGAAACTTTCAGGTAATGATCAGTACACCAATCCCACTTGGCTCGCCAAATTTCGTTCTTCTAGGTTAAACGTTCGTTGGCAGTAACAGGTTTAATTTTGAGGTTTCACTCTGTTTTCTCCTATAGGGATACATGTATTTGGAACTCTAAATCAAACACGGTTTGTGCTAGCTCTTGGAAACTTGACACAATAAAGCAGTTTCAAGTTCTATCTCTATGGTTTGTTTGCTGTTGATGTAGCCCTAAGCAGAGACTGGGAGAATCACTTTCATGGAAAGGGCCTGCCAAGCTTCCAAAAACTACGAGTTGCCTGAAATCTCAGCACACACTTTTTCACCCAATCTTGGTGAAACTTTCAGGTAATTATCAGTACACCAATCGCACTTGGCTCGCCAAATTTCGTTCTTCTAGGTTAAACCGTTCGTTGGCAGTAACCGGTTTCATTTTGAGATTTCACTCTGTTTTCTCCTATAGGGATACATGTATTTGGAACTCTAAATCAAACACGGTTTGTGCTAGCTCTTTGAAACTTGACACAATAAAGCAGTTTCAAGTTCTATCTCTATGGTTTGTTTGCTGTTGATGTAGCCCTAAGCAGAGACTGGCGAGAATCACTTTCATGGAAAGGGCCTGCCAAGCTTCCAAAAAACTATGAGTTGCCTGAAATCTCAGCACACCCTTTTTCACCCAATCTTGATGAAACTTTCAGGTAATGATCAGTACCCCAATCCCACTTGGCTCGCCAAATTTCGTTCTTCTAGGTGAAACCGTTCGTTGGCAGTAACCGGTTTAATTTTGAGGTTTCACTCTGTTTTTCTCCTATAGGGATACATGTATTTGGAACTCTAAATCAAACACGGTTTGTGCTAGCTCTTTGAAACTTGACACAATAAAGCAGTTTCAAGTTCTATCTCTATGGTTTGTTTGCTGTTGATGTAGCCCTAAGCAGAGACAGGCGAGAATCACTTTCATGGAAAGGGCCTGCCAAGCTTCCAAAAACTACGAGTTGCCCGAAATCTCAGCACATGCTTTTTCACCCAATCTTTATGAAACTTTCAGGTAATGATCAGTACACCAATCCCACTTGGTTCACCAAATTTCGTTCTTCTAGGTTAAACCGTTTGTTGGCAGTAACCGGTTTCATTTTGAGGTTTCACTCTGTTTTCTCCTATAGGATACATGTATTTGGAACTCTAAATCAAACACCATTTGTGCTAGCTCTTTGAAACTTGACACAATAAAGCAGTTTCAAGTTCTATCTCTATGGTTTGTTTGCTGTTGATGTAGCCCTAAGCCGAGACTGGCGATAATCACTTTCATGGAAAGGGCCTGCCAAGCTTCCAAAAAACTACGAGTTGCCTGAAATCTCAGCACACCCTTTTTCACCCAATCTTGATGAAACTTTCAGGTAATGATCAGTACACCAATCCCACTTGGCTCGCCAAATTTCGTTCTTCTAGGTTAAACCGTTCGTTGGCAGTAACCGGTTTCATTTTGAGGTTTCACTCTGTTTTCTCCTATAGGATACATGTATTTGGAACTCTAAATCAAACACGGTTTGTGCTAGCTCTTTGAAACTTGACACAATAAAGCAGTTTCAAGTTCTATCTCTATGGTTTGTTTGCTGTTGATGTAGCCCTAAGCAGAGACTGGCGAGAATCACTTTCATGGAAAGCGCCTGCCAAGCTTCCAAAAAACTACGAGTTGCCTGAAATCTCAGCACACACTTTTTCACCCAATCTTGATGAAACTTTCAGGTAATGATGAGTACACCAATCCCACTTGGTTCGCCAAATTTCGTTCTTCTAGGTTAAACCGTTCGTTGGCAGTAACCGGTTTCATTTTGAGGTTTCACTCTGTTTTCTCCTATAGGGATACATGTATTTGGAACTCTAAATCAAACACGGTTTGTGCTAGCTCTTTGAAACTTGACACAATAATGCAGTTTCAAGTTCTATCTCTATGGTTTGTTTGCTGTTGATGTAGCCCTAAGCAGAGACTGGCGAGAATCACTTTCATGGAAAGCGCCTTCCAAGCTTCCAAAAAACTACGAGTTGCCTGAAATCTCAGCACACCCTTTTTCACCCAATCTTGCTGAAACTTTCAGGTAATGATCAGTACACCAATCCCACTTGGCTCGCCAAATTTCGTTCTTCTAGGTTAAACCGTTCGTTGGCAGTAACCGGTTTCATTTTGAGGTTTCACTCTGTTTTCTCCTATAGGATACATGTATTTGGAACTCTAAATCAAACACGGTTTGTGCTAGCTCTTTGAAACTTGACACAATAAAGCAGTTTCAAGTTCTATCTCTATGGTTTGTTTGCTGTTGATGTAGCCCTAAGCAGAGACTGGCGAGAATCACTTTCATGGAAAGGGCCTGCCAAGCTTCCAAAAAACTACGAGTTGCCCGAAATCTCAGCACACCCTTTTTACCCAATCTTGATGAAACTTTCAGGTAATGATCAGTACACCAATCCCACTTGGCTCGCCAAATTTCGTTCTTCTAGGTTAAACCGTTCGTTGGCAGTAACCGGTTTCATTTTGAGGTTTCACTCTGTTTTCTCCTATAGGGATACATGTATTTGGAACTCTAAATCAAACACGGTTTGTGCTAGCTCTTTGAAACTTGACACAATAAAGCAGTTTCAAGTTTCTATCTCTATGGTTTGTTTTCTGTTGATGTAGCCCTAAGCCGAGACTGGCGAGAATCACTTTCATGGAAAGGGCCTGCCAAGCTTCCAAAAAAGTACGAGTTGCCTGAAATCTCAGAACACACTTTTTCACCCAATCTTGATGAAACTTTCAGGTAATGATCAGTACACCAATCCCACTTGGCTCGCCAAATTTCGTTCTTCTAGGTTAAACCGTTCGTTGGCAGTAACCGGTTTCATTTTGAGGTTTCACTCTGTTTTCTCCTATAGGGATACATGTATTTGGAACTCTAAATCAAACACGGTTTGTGCTAGCTCTTTGAAACTTGACACAATAAAGCAGTTTCAAGTTCTATCTCTATGGTTTGTTTGCTGTTGATGTAGCCCTAAGCAGAGACTGGCGAGAATCACTTACATGGAAAGGGCCTGCCAAGCTTCCAAAAAACTACGAGTTGCCCGAAATCTCAGCACACCCTTTTTCACCCAATCTTGATGAAACTTTCAGGTAATGATCAGTACACCAATCCCACTTGGCTCGCCAAATTTCGTTCTTCTATGTTGAACCGTTTGCTGGCAGTAACCGGTTTCATTTTGAGGTTTCACTCTGTTTTCTCCTATAGGGATACATGTATTTGGAACTCTAAATCAAACACCATTTGTGCTAGCTCTTTGAAACTTGACACAATAAAGCAGTTTCAAGTTCTATCTCTATGGTTTGTTTGCTGTTGATGTAGCCCTAAGCTGAGACTGGCGAGAATCACTTTCATGGAAAGGGCCTGCCAAGCTTCCAAAAAAGTACGAGTTGCCTGAAATCTCAGAACACCCTTTTTCACCCAATCTTGATGAAACTTTCAGGTAATGATCAGGACACCAATCCCACTTGGCTCGCCAAATTTCGTTCTTCTAGGTTAAACCGTTCGTTGGCAGTAACCGGTTTCATTTTGAGGTTTCACTCTGTTTTCTCCTATAGGGATACATGTATTTGGAACTCAAAATCAAACACGGTTTTTGCTAGCTCTTTGAAACTTGACACAATAAAGCAGTTTCATGTTCTATCTCTATGGTTTGTTTGCTGTTGATGTAGCCCTAAGCAGAGACTGGCGAGAATCACTTTCATGGAAAGGGCCTGCCAAGCTTAAAAAAAACTACGAGTTGCCCGAAATCTCAGCACACCCTTTTTCACCCAATCTTGATGAAACTTTCAGGTAATGATCAGTACACCAATCCCACTTGGCTCGCCAAATTTCGTTCTTCTAGGTTAAACCGTTCGTTGGCAGTAACCGGTTTCATTTTGAGGTTTCACTCTGTTTTCTCCTATAGGGATACATGTATTTGGAACTCTAAATCAAACACGGTTTGTGCTAGCTCTTTGAAACTTGACACAATAAAGCAGTTTCAAGTTCTATCTCTATATTTTGTTTGCTGTTGATGTAGCCCTAAACAGAGACTGGCGAGAATCACTTTCATGGAAAGGGCCTGCCAAGGTTCCAAAAAACTACGAGTTGCCTGAAATCTCAGCACACACTTTTTCACCCAATCTTGCTGAAACTTTCAGGTAATGATCAGTACACCAATCCCACTTGGCTCGCCAAATTTCGTTCTTTTAGGTTAAACCGTTCGTTGGCAGTAACCGGTTTCATTTTGAGGTTTCACTCTGTTTTCTCCTATAGGGATACATGTATTTGGAACTGTAAATCAAACACGGTTTGTGCTAGCTCTTTGAAACTTGACACCATAAAGCAGTTTCAAGTTCTATCTCTATGGTTTGTTTGCTGTTGATGTAGCCCTAAGAAGAGACTGGCGAGAATCACTTTCATGGAAAGGGCCTGCCAAGCTTCCAAAAAACTACGAGTTGCCTGAAATCTCAGCACACCGTTTTTCACCCAATCTTGATGAAACTTTCAGGTAATGATCAGTACACCAATCCCACTTGGCTCGCCAAATTTCGTTCTTCTAGGTGAAACCGTTCGTTGGCAGTAACCGGTTTCAATTTGAGGTTTCACTCTGTTTTCTCCTATAGGGATACATGTATTTGGAACTCTAAATCAAACACGGTTTGGGCTAGCTCTTTGAAACTTGACAAAATAAAGCAGTTTCAAGTTCTATCTCTATGGTTTGTTTGCTGTTGATGTAGCCCTAAGCAGAGACTGGCGAGAATCACTTTCATGGAAAGGGCCTGCCAAGCTTCCAAAAAACTACGAGTTGCCCGAAATCTCAGCACACACTTTTTCACCCAATCTTGATGAAACTTTCAGGTAATGATCAGTACACCAATCCCACTTGGCTCGCCAAATTTCGTTCTTCTAGTTTAAACCGTTCGTTGGCAGTAACCGGTTTCATTTTGAGGTTTCACTCTGTTTTCTCCTATAGGGATACATGTATTTGGAACTCTAAATCAAACACGGTTTGTGCTAGCTCTTTGAAACTTGACACAATAAAGCAGTTTCAAGTTCTATCTCTATGGTTTGTTTGCTGTTGATGTAGCCCTAAGCAGAGACTGGCGAGAATCACTTTCATGGAAAGGGCCTGCCAAGCTTCCAAAAAACTACGAGTTGCCTGAAATCTCAGCACACCCTTTTTCACCCAATCTTGATGAAACTTTCAGGTAATGATCAGTACACCAATCCCACTTGGCTCGCCAAATTTCGTTCTTCTATGTTAAACCGTTTGCTGGCAGTAACCGGTTTCATTTTGAGGTTTCACTCTGTTTTCTCCTATAGGGATACATGTATTTGGAACTCTAAATCAAACACCATTTGTGCTAGCTCTTTGAAACTTGACACAATAAAGCAGTTTCAAGTTCTATCTCTATGGTTTGTTTGCTGTTGATGTAGCCCTAAGCTGAGACTGGCGAGAATCACTTTCATGGAAAGGGCCTGCCAAGCTTCCAAAAAAGTACGAGTTGCCTGAAATCTCAGAAAACCCTTTTTCACCCAATCTTGATGAAACTTTCAGGTAATGATCAGTACACCAATCCCACTTGGCTCGCCAAATTTCGTTCTTCTAGGTTAAACCGTTCGTTGGCAGTAACCGGTTTCATTTTGAGGTTTCACTCTGTTTTCTCCTATAGGGATACATGTATTTGGAACTCAAAATCAAACACGGTTTTTGCTAGCTCTTTGAAACTTGACACAATAAAGCAGTTTCATGTTCTATCTCTATGGTTTGTTTGCTGTTGATGTAGCCCTAAGCAGAGACTGGCGAGAATCACTTTCATGGAAAGGGCCTGCCAAGCTTCCAAAAAACTACGAGTTGCCTGAAATCTCAGCACACCCTTTTTCACCCAATCTTGATGAAACTTTCAGGTAATGATCAGTACACCAATCCCACTTGGCTCGCCAAATTTCGTTCTTCTAGGTGAAACCGTTCGTTGGCAGTAACCGGTTTCAATTTGAGGTTTCACTCTGTTTTCTCCTATAGGGATACATGTATTTGGAACTCTAAATCAAACACGGTTTGGGCTAGCTCTTTGAAAATTGACACAATAATGCAGTTTCAAGTTCTATCTCTATGGTTTGTTTGCTGTTGATGTAGCCCTAAGCAGAGACTGGCGAGAATCACTTTCATGGAAAGGGCCTGCCAAGCTTCCAAAAAACTACGAGTTGCCCGAAATCTCAGCACACACTTTTTCACCCAATCTTGATGAAACTTTCAGGTAATGAGCAGTACACCAATCCCACTTGGCTCGCCAAATTTCGTTCTTCTAGGTTAAACCGTTCGTTGGCAGTAACCGGTTTCATTTTGAGGTTTCACTCTGTTTTCTCCTATAGGGATACATGTATTTGGAACTCTAAATCAAACACGGTTTGTGCTAGCTCTTTGAAACTTGACACAATAAAGCAGTTTCAAGTTCTATCTCTATGGTTTGTTTGCTGTTGATGTAGCCCTAAGCAGAGACTGGCGAGAATCACTTTCATGGAAAGGGCCTGCCAAGCTTCCAAAAAACTACGAGTTGCCTGAAATCTCAGCACACCCTTTTTCACCCAATCTTGATGAAACTTTCAGGTAATGATCAGTACACCAATCCCACTTGGCTCGCCAAATTTCGTTCTTCTAGGTGAAACCATTCGTTGGCAGTAACCGGTTTCATTTTGAGGTTTCACTCTGTTTTCTCCTATAGGGATACATGTATTTGGAACTCTAAATCAAACACGGTTTGTGCTAGCTCTTTGAAACTTGACACAATAAAGCAGTTTAAGTTCTATCTCTATGGTTTGTTTGCTGTTGATGTAGCCCTAAGCAGAGACTGGCGAGAATCACTTTCATGGAAAGGGCCTGCCAAGCTTAAAAAAAACTACGAGTTGCCCGAAATCTCAGCACACCCTTTTTCACCCAATCTTGATGAAACTTTCAGGTAATGATCAGTACACCAATCCCACTTGGCTCGTCAAATTTCGTTTTCCTAGGTTAAACCGTTCGTTGGCAGTAACCGGTTTCATTTTGAGGTTTCACTCTGTTTTCTCCTATAGGGATACATGTATTTGGAACTCTAAATCAAACACGGTTTGTGCTAGCTCTTTGAAACTTTACACAATAAAGCAGTTTCAAGTTCTATCTCTATGGTTTGTTTGATGTTGATGTAGCCCTAAGCAGAGACTGGCGAGAATCACTTTCATGGAAAGGGCCTGCCAAGCTTCCAAAAAACTACGAGTTGCCTGAAATCTCAGCACACCCTTTTTCACCCAATCTTTATGAAACTTTCAGGTAATGATCAGTACACCAATCCCACTTGGCTCGCCAAATTTCGTTCTTCTAGGTTAAACCGTTCGTTGGCAGTAACCGGTTTCATTTTGAGGTTTCACTCTGTTTTCTAGTATAGGGATACATGTATTTGGAACTCTAAAACAAACACGGTTTTTGCTAGCTCTTTGAAACTTGACACAATAAAGCAGTTTCAAGTTCTATCTCTATGGTTTGTTTGCTGTTGATGTAGCCCTAAGCAGAGACTGGCGAGAATCACTTTCATGGAAAGGGCCTGCCAAGCTTCCAAAAAACTACGAGTTGCCTGAAATCTCAGCACACCTTTTTTCACCCAATCTTGATGAAACTTTCAGGTAATGATCAGTACACCAATCCCACTTGGCTCGCCAAATTTCGTTCTTCTAGGTTAAACCGTTCGTTGGCAGTAACCGGTTTCATTTTGAGGTTTCACTCTGTTTTCTCCTATAGGGATACATGTATTTGGAACTCTAAATCAAACACGGTTTGTGCTAGCTCTTTGAAACTTGACACAATAAAGCAGTTTCAAGTTCTATCTCTATGGTTTGTTTGCTGTTGATGTAGCCCTAAGCAGAGACTGGCGAGAATCACTTTCATGGAAAGTGCCTGCCAAGCTTCTAAAAAAGTACGAGTTGCCTGAAATCTCAGCACACCCTTTTTCACCCAATCTTGATGAAACTTTCAGGTAATGATCAGTACACCAATCCCACTTGGCTCGCCAAATTTCGTTCTTCTAGGTTAAACCGTTCGTTGGCAGTAACAGGTTTCATTTTGAGGTTTCACTCTGTTTTCTCCTATAGGGATACATGTATTTGGAACTCTAAATCAAACACGGTTTGTGCTAGCTCTTTGAAACTTGACACAATAAAGCAGTTTCAAGTTCTATCTCTATGGTTTGTTTCTGTTGATGTAGCCCTAAACAGAGACTGGCGAGAATCACTTACATGAAAAGGGCCTGCCAAGCTTCTAAAACACTACGAGTTGCCTGAAATCTCTGCACACCCTTTTTCACCCAATCTTGATGAAACTTTCAGGTAATGATCAGTACACCAATCCCACTTGGCTCGCCAAATTTCGTTCTTCTAGGTGAAACCGTTCATTGGCAGTAACCGGTTTCATTTTGAGGTTTCACTCTGTTTTCTCCTATTGGTATACATGTATTTGGAACTCTAAATCAAACACGGTTTGTGCTAGCTCTTTGAAACTTGACACAATAAAGCAGTTTCAAGTTCTATCTCTATGGTTTGTTTGCTGTTGATGTAGCCCTAAGAAGAGACTGGCGAGAATCACTTTCATGGAAAGCGCCTGCCAAGCTTCCAAAAAACTATGAGTTGCCCGAAATCTCAGCACACCCTTTTTCACCCAATCTTGATGAAACTTTCAGGTAATGATCAGTACACCAATCCCACTTGGCTCGTCAAATTTCGTTTTCCTAGGTTAAACCGTTCGTTGGCAGTAACCGGTTTCATTTTGAGGTTTCACTCTGTTTTCTCCTATAGGGATACATGTATTTGGAACTCTAAATCAAACACGGTTTGTGCTAGCTCTTTGAAACTTTACACAATAAAGCAGTTTCAAGTTCTATCTCTATGGTTTGTTTGATGTTGATGTAGCCCTAAGCAGAGACTGGCGAGAATCACTTTCATGGAAAGGGCCTGCCAAGCTTCCAAAAAACTACGAGTTGCCTGAAATCTCAGCACACCCTTTTTCACCCAATCTTGATGAAACTTTCAGGTAATGATCAGTACACCAATCCCACTTGGCTCGCCAAATTTCGTTCTTCTAGGTTAAACCGTTCGTTGGCAGTAACCGGTTTCATTTTGAGGTTTCACTCTGTTTTCTAGTGTAGGGATACATGTATTTGGAACTCTAAATCAAACACGGTTTTTGCTAGCTCTTTGAAACTTGACACAATAAAGCAGTTTCAAGTTCTATCTCTATGGTTTGTTTGCTGTTGATGTAGCCCTAAGCAGAGACTGGCGAGAATCACTTTCATGGAAAGGGCCTGCCAAGCTTCCAAAAAACTACGAGTTGCCTGAAATCTCAGCACACCTTTTTTCACCCAATCTTGATGAAACTTTCAGGTAATGATCAGTACACCAATCCCACTTGGCTCGCCAAATTTCGTTCTTCTAGGTTAAACCGTTCGTTGGCAGTAACCGGTTTCATTTTGAGGTTTCTCTCTGTTTTCTCCTATAGGGATACATGTATTTGGAACTCTAAATCCAACACGGTTTGTGCTAGCTCTTTGAAACTTGACACAATAAAGCAGTTTCAAGTTCTATCTCTATGGTTTGTTTGCTGTTGATGTAGCCCTAAGCAGAGACTGGCGAGAATCACTTTCATGGAAAGTGCCTGCCAAGCTTCTAAAAAAGTACGAGTTGCCTGAAATCTCAGCACACCCTTTTTCACCCAATCTTGATGAAACTTTCAGGTAATGATCAGTACACCAATCCCACTTGGCTCGCCAAATTTCGTTCTTCTAGGTTAAACCGTTCGTTGGCAGTAACAGGTTTCATTTTGAGGTTTCACTCTGTTTTCTCCTATAGGGATACATGTATTTGGAACTCTAAATCAAACACGGTTTGTGCTAGCTCTTTGAAACTTGACACAATAAAGCAGTTTCAAGTTCTATCTCTATGGTTTGTTTGCTGTTGATGTAGCCCTAAACAGAGACTGGCGAGAATCACTTACATGAAAAGGGCCTGCCAAGCTTCTAAAACACTACGAGTTGCCTGAAATCTCTGCACACCCTTTTTCACCCTATCTAGATGAAACTTTCAGGTAATGATCAGTACACCAATCCCACTTGGCTCGCCAAATTTCGTTCTTCTAGGTGAAACCGTTCATTGGCAGTAACCGGTTTCATTTTGAGGTTTCACTCTGTTTTCTCCTATTGGTATACATGTATTTGGAACTCTAAATCAAACACGGTTTGTGCTAGCTCTTTGAAACTTGACACAATAAAGCAGTTTCAAGTTCTATCTCTATGGTTTGTTTGCTGTTGATGTAGCCCTAAGAAGAGACTGGCGAGAATCACTTTCATGGAAAGCGCCTGCCAAGCTTCCAAAAAACTATGAGTTGCCCGAAATCTCAGCACACCCTTTTTCACCCAATCTTGATGAAACTTTCAGGTAATGATCAGTACACCAATCCCACTTGGCTCGCCAAATTTCGTTCTTCTAGGTTAAACCGTTTGTTGGCAGTAACCGGTTTCATTTTGAGGTTTCACTCTGTTTTCTCCTATAGGGATACATGTATTTGGAACTCTAAATCACACACCATTTGTGCTAGCTCTTTGAAACTTGACACAATAAAGCAGTTTCAAGTTCTATCTCTATGGTTTGTTTGCTGTTGATGTAGCCCTAAGCCGAGACTGGCGAGAATCACTTTGATGGAAAGGGCCTGCCAAGCTTCCAAAAAAGTACGAGTTGCCTGAAATCTCAGAACACACTTTTTCACCCAATCTTGATGAAACTTTCAGGTAATGATCAGTACACCAATCCCACTTGGCTCGCCAAATTTCGTTCTTCTAGGTTAAACCGTTCGTTGGCAGTAACCGGTTTCATTTTGAGGTTTAACTCTGTTTTCTCCTATAGGGATACATGTATTTGGAACTCTAAATCAAACAAGGTTTGTGCTAGCTCTTTGAAACTTGACACAATAAAGCAGTTTCAAGTTCTATCTCTATGGTTTGTTTGCTGTTGATGTAGCCCTAAGCAGAGACTGGCGAGAATCACTTTCATGGAAAGGGCCTGCCAAGCTTAAAAAAAACTACGAGTTGCCCGAAATCTCAGCACACCCTTTTTCACCCAATCTTGATGAAACTTTCAGGTAATGATCAGTACACCAATCCCACTTGGCTCGCCAAATTTCGTTCCTCTAGATTAAACGGTTCATTGGCAGTAACCGGTTTCATTTTGAGGTTTCACTCTGTTTTCTCCTATAGGGATACATGTATTTGGAACTCTAAATCAAACACGGTTTGTGCTAGCTCTTTGAAACTTGACACAATAAAGCAGTTTCAAGTTCTATCTCTATGGTTTGTTTGCCGTTGTCGTAGCCCTAAGCAGAGACTGGCGAGAATTACTTTCATGGAAAGGGCCTGCCAAGCTTCCAAAAAACTACGAGTTGCCTGAAATCTCAGCACACCCGTTTTCACCCAATCTTGATGAAACTTTCAGGTAATGATCAGTACACCAATCCCACTTGGCTCGCCAAATTTTGTTCTTCTAGGTTAAACCGTTCGTTGGCAGTAACCGGTTTCATTTTGAGGTTTCACTCTGTTTTCTCCTATAGGGATACATGTATTTGGAACTCTAAATCAAACACGGTTTGTGCTAGCTCTTTGAAACTTGACACAATAAAGCAGTTTCAAGTTCTATCTCTATTGTTTGTTTGCTGTTGATGTAGCCCTAAGCAGAGACTGGCGAGAATCACTTTCATGGAAAGGGCCTGCCAAGCTTCCAAAAAACTACGAGTTACTTGAAATCTCAGCACACCCTTTTTCACCCAATCTTGATGAAACTTTCAGGTCATGATCAGTACACCATTCCCACTTGGCTCGCCAAATTTCGTTCTTCTAGGTTAAACCGTTCGTTGGCAGTAACCGGTTTCATTTTGAGGTTTCACTCTGTTTTCTCCTATAGGGATACATGTATTTGGAACTCTAAATCAAACACGGTTTGTGCTAGCTCTTTGAAACTTGACACAATAAAGCAGTTTCAAGTTCTATCTCTATGGTTTGTTTGCTGTTGATGTAGCCCTAAGCAGAGACTGGCGAGAATCACTTTCATGGAAAGGGCCTGCCAAGCTTCCAAAAAACTACGAGTTGCCTGAAATCTCAGCACACACTTTTTCACCCAATCTTGATGAAACTTTCAGGTAATGATCAGTACACCAATCCCACTTGGCTCGCCAAATTTCGTTCTTCTAGATTAAACCGTTCGTTGGCAGTAACCTGTTTCATTTTGAGGTTTCACTCTGTTTTCTCCTACAGGGATACATGTATTTGGAACTCTAAATCAAACACGATTTGTGCTAGCTCTTTGAAACTTGACACAATAAAGCAGTTTCAAGATCTATCTTTATGGTTTGTTTGCTGTTAATGTAGCCCTAAGCAGAGACTGGCGAGAATCACTTTCATGGAAAGCGCCTGCCAAGCTTCCAAAAAACTACAAGTTGCCTGAAATCTCAGCACACCCTTTTTCACCCAATCTTGATGAAACTTTCAGGTAATGATCAGTACACCAATCCCACTTGGCTCGCCAAATTTCGTTCTTCTAGGTTAAACCGTTCGTTGGCAGTAACCGGTTTCATTTTGAGGTTTCACTCTGTTTTCTCATATAGGGATACATGTATTTGGAACTCTAAATCAAACACGGTTTGTGCTAGCTCTTTGAAACTTGACACAATAAAGCAGTTTCAAGTTCTATCTCTATGGTTTGTTTGCTGTTGATGTAGCCCTAAGCAGAGACTGGCGAGAATCACTTTCATGGAAAGGGCCTGACAAGCTTCCAAAAAACTACGAGTTACTTGAAATCTCAGCACACCCTTTTTCACCCAATCTTGATGAAACTTTCAGGTCATGATCAGTACACCATTCCCACTTGGCTCGCCAAATTTCGTTCTTCTAGGTTAAACCGTTCGTTGGCAGTAACCGGTTTCATTTTGAGGTTTCACTCTGTTTTCTCCTATAGGGATACATGTATTTGGAACTCTAAATCAAACACGGTTTGTGCTAGCTCTTTGAAACTTGACACAATAAAGCAGTTTCAAGTTCTATCTCTATGGTTTGTTTGCTGTTGATGTAGCCCTAAGCAGAGACTGGCGAGAATCACTTTCATGGAAAGGGCCTGCCAAGCTTCCAAAAAACTACGAGTTGCCTGAAATCTCAGCACACACTTTTTCACCTAATCTTGATGAAACTTTCAGGTAATGATCAGTACACCAAGCCCACTTGGCTCGCCAAATTTCGTTCTTCTAGGTTAAACCGTTCGTTGGCAGTAACCGGTTTCATTTTGAGGTTTCACTCTGTTTTCTCCTATAGGGATACATGTATTTGGAACTCTAAATCAAACACGGTTTGTGCTAGCTCTTTGAAACTTGACACAATAAAGCAGTTTCAAGGTCTATCTCTATGGTTTGTTTGCTGTTGATGTAGCCCTAAGCAGAGACTGGCGAGAATCACTTTCATGGAAAGGGCCTGCCAAGCTTCCAAAAAACTACGAGTAGCCTGAAATCTCAGCACACACTTTTTCATCAAATCTTAATGAAACTTTCAGGTAATGATCAGTACACCAATCCCACTTGGCTCGCCAAATTTCGTTCTTCTAGGTTAAACCGTTCGTTGGCAGTAACCGGTTTCATTTTGAGGTTTCACTCTGTTTTCTCCTATAGGGATACATGTATTTGGAACTCTAAATCAAATATGGTTTGTGCTAGCTCTTTGAAACTTGACACAATAAAGCAGTTTCAAGTTCTATCTCTATGGTTTGTTTGCTGTTGATGTAGCCCTAAGCAGAGACTGGCGAGAATCACTTTCATGGAAAGGGCCTGCCAAGCTTCCAAAAAACTAGGAGTTGCCTGAAATCTCAGCACACCCTTTTTCACCCAATCTTGATGAAACTTTCAGGTCATGATCAGTACACCAATCCCACTTGGCTCGCCAAATTTTGTTCTTCTAGGTTAAACCGTTCGTTGGCAGTAACCGGTTTCATTTTGAGGTTTCACTCTGTTTTCTTCTATAGGGATACATGTATTTGGAACTGTAAATCAAACACGGTTTGTGCTAGCTCTTTGAAACTTGACACAATAAAGCAGTTTCAAGTTCTATCTCTATGGTTTGTTTGCTGTTGATGTAGCCCTAAGCAGAGACTGGTGAGAATCACTTTCATGGAAAGGGCCTGCCAAGCTTCCAAAAAACTACGAGTTGCCTGAAATCTCAGCACACACTTTTTCACCCAATCTTGATGAAACTTTCAGGTCATGATCAGTACACCAATCCCACTTGGCTCGCCAAATTTCGTTCTTCTAGGTTAAACCGTTCGTTGGCAGTAACCGGTTTCATTTTGAGGTTTCACTCTGTTTTCTCCTATAGGGATACATGTATTTGGAACTCTAAATCAAACACGGTTGGTGCTAGCTCTTTGAAACTTGACACAATAAAGCAGTTTCAAGTTCTATCTCTATGGTTTGTTTGCTGTTGATGTAGCCCTAAGCAGAGACTGGCGAGAATCACTTTCATGGAAAGGGCATGCCAAGCTTCCAAAAAACTACGAGTTGCCTGAAATCTCAGCACACCCTTTTTCACCCAATCTTGATGAAACTTTCAGGTAATGATCAGTACACCAATCCCACTTGGCTCGCCAAATTTCGTGCTTCTAGGTTAAACCGTTCGTTGGCAGTAACCGGTTTCATTTTGAGGTTTCACTCTGTTTTCTCCTATAGGGATACATATATTTGGAACTCTAAATCAAACAAGGTTTGTGCTAGCTCTTTGAAACTTGACACAATAAAGCAGTTTCAAGTTCTATCTCTATGGTTTGTTTGCTGTTGATGTAGCCCTAAGCAGAGACTGGCGAGAATCACTTTCATGGAAAGGGCCTGCCAAGCTTTCAAAAAACTACGAGTTGCCCGAAATCTCAGCAAACACTTTTTCACCCAATCTTGATGAAACTTTCAGGTAATGATCAGTACACCAATCCCACTTGGCTCGCCTAATTTCGTTCTTCTAGGTTATACCGTTCGTTGGCAGTAACCGGTTTCATTTTGAGGTTTCACTCTGTTTTCTCCTATAGGGATACATGTATTTGGAACTCTAAATCAAACACGGTTTGTGCTAGCTCTTTGAAACTTGACACAATAAAGCAGTTTCAAGTTCTATCTCTATGGTTTGTTTGCTGTTGATGTAGCCCTATGCAGAGACTGGCGAGAATCACTTTCATGGAAAGGGCCTGCCAAGCTTCCAAAAAACTACGAGTTACTTGAAATCTCAGCACACCCTTTTTCACCCAATCTTGATGAAACTTTCAGGTCATGATCAGTACACCAATCCCACTTGGCTCGCCAAATTTCGTTCTTCTAGGTTAAACCGTTCGTTGGCAGTAACCGGTTTCATTTTGAGGTTTCACTCTGTTTTCTCCTATAGGGATACATGTATTTGGAACTCTAAATCAAACACGGTTGGTGCTAGCTCTTTGAAACTTGACACAATAAAGCAGTTTCAAGTTCTATCTCTATGGTTTGTTTGCTGTTGATGTAGCCCTAAGCAGAGACTGGCGAGAATCACTTTCATGGAAAGGGCCTGCCAAGCTTCCAAAAAACTACGAGTTGCCTGAAATCTCAGCACACCCTTTTTCACCCAATCTTGATGAAACTTTCAGGTAATGATCAGTACACCAATCCCACTTGGCTCGCCAAATTTTGTTCTTCTAGGTTAAACAGTTCGTTGGCAGTAACCGGTTTCATTTTGAGGTTTCACTCTGTTTTCTCCTATAGGGATACATGTATTTGGAACTCTAAATCAAACACCGTTTGTGCTAACTCTTTGAAACTTGACACAATAAAGTGGTTTCAAGTTCTATCTCTATGGTTTGTTTGCTGTTGATGTAGAGCTAAGCAGAGACTGGCGAGAATCACTTTCATGGAAAGGGCCTGCCAAGCTTCCAAAAAACTACGAGTTCCCTGAAATCTCAGCACACACTTTTTCACCCAATCTTGATGAAACTTTCAGGTAATGATCAGTACACCAATCCCACTTGGCTCGCCAAATTTCGTTCTTCTAGGTTAAACCGTTCATTGGCAGTAACCGGTTTCATTTTGAGGTTTCACTCTGTTTTTTCCTATAGGGATACATGTATTTGGAACTCTAAATCAAACACGGTTTGTGCTAGCTCTTTGAAACTTGACACAATAAAGCAGTTTCAAGGTCTATCTCTATGGTTTGTTTGCTGTTGATGTAGCCCTAAGCAGAGACTGGCGAGAATCACTTTCATGGAAAGGGCCTGCCAAGCTTCCAAAAAACTACGAGTTGCCCGAAATCTCAGCACACCCTTTTTCACCCAATCTTGATGAAACTTTCAGGTAATGATCAGTACACCAATCCCACTTGGCTCGCCAAATTTCGTGCTTCTAGGTTAAACCGTTCGTTGGCAGTAACCGGTTTCATTTTGAGGTTTCACTCTGTTTTCTCCTATAGGGATACATGTATTTGGAACTCTAAATCAAACAAGGTTTGTGCTAGCTCTTTGAAACTTGACACAATAAAGCAGTTTCAAGTTCTATCTCTATGGTTTGTTTGCTGTTGATGTAGCCCTAAGCAGAGACTGGCGAGAATCACTTTCATGGAAAGGGCCTGCCAAGCTTTCAAAAAACTACGAGTTGCCCGAAATCTCAGCAAACACTTTTTCACCCAATCTTGATGAAACTTTCAAATAATGATCAGTACACCAATCCCACTTGGCTCGCCAAATTTCGTTCTTCTAGGTTAAACCGTTCGTTGGCAGTAACCGGTTTCATTTTGAGGTTTCACTCTGTTTTCTCCTATAGGGATACATGTATTTGGAACTCTAAATCAAACACGGTTTGTGCTAGCTCTTTGAAACTTGACACAATAAAGCAGTTTCAAGTTCTATCTCTATAGTTTGTTTGCTGTTGATGTAGCCCTAAGCAGAGACTGGCGAGAATCACTTTCATGGAAAGGGCCTGCCAAGCTTCCGAAAAACTACGAGTTGCCCGAAATCTCAGAACACCCTTTTTCACCCAATCTTGATGAAACTTTCAGGTAATGATCAGTACACCAATCCAACTTGGCTCGCCAAATCTCGTTCTTCTAGGTTAAACCGTTCGTTGGCAGTAACCGGTTTCATTTTGAGGTTTCACTCTGTTTTCTCCTATAGGGATACATTTATTTGGAACTCTAAATCAAACACGGTTTGTGCTAGCTCTTTGAAACTTGACACAATAAAGCAGTTTTAAGTTCTCTCTCTATGGTTTTTTTGCTGTTGATGTAGCCCTAAGCAGAGACTGGCGAGAATCACTTTCATGGAAAGGGCCTGCCAAGCTTCCAAAAAACTACGAGTTGCCTGAAATCTCAGCACACACTTTTTCACCTAATCTTGATGAAACTTTCAGGTCATGATCAGTACACCAATCCCACTTGGCTCGCCAAATTTCGTTCTTCTAGGTTAAACCGTTCGTTGGCAGTAACCGGTTTTATTTTGAGGTTTCACTCTGTTATCTCCTATAGGGATACATGTATTTGGAACTGTAAATCAAACACGGTTTGTGCTAGCTCTTTGAAACTTGACACAATAAAGCAGTTTCAAGTTCTATCTCTATGGTTTCTTTGCTGTTGATGTAGCCCTAAGCAGAGACTTACGAGAATCACTTTCATGGAAAGGGCCTGCCAAGCTTCCAAAAAACTACGAGTTGCCTGAAATCTCAGCACACCCTTTTTCACCCAATCTTGATGAAACTTTCAGGTAATGATCAGTACACCAATCCCACTTGGCTCGCCAAATTTCATTCTTCTAGGTAATACCGTTCGTTGGCAGTAACCGGTTTCATTTTGAGGTTTCACTCTGTTTTCTCCTATAGGGATACATGTATTTGGAACTCTAAATCAAACACGGTTTGTGCTAGCTCTTTGAAACTTGACACAATAAAGCAGTTTCAAGTTTTATCTTTGTGCTTTGTTTGCTGTTGATGTAGCCCTAAGCAGAGACTGGGGAGAATCACTTTCATGGAAAGGGCCTGCCAAGCTTCCAAAAGACTACGAGTTGCCCGAAATCTCAGCACACTCTTTTTCACCCAATCTTGATGAAACTTTCAGGTAATGATCAGTACACCAATCCCACTTGGCTCGCCAAATTTCGTTCTTCTAGGTTAAACCGTTCGTTGGCAGTAACCGGTTTCATTTTGAGGTTTCACTCTGTTTTCTCCTATAGGGATACATGTATTTGGAACTCTAAATCAAACACGGTTTGTGCTAGCTCTTTGAAACTTGACACAATAAAGCAGTTTCAAGGTCTATCTCTATGGTTTGTTTGCTGTTGATGTAGCCCTAAGCAGAGACTGGCGAGAATCACTTTCATGGAAAGGGCCTGCCAAGCTTCCAAAAAACTACGAGTAGCCTGAAATCTCAGCACACACTTTTTCATCAAATCTTAATGAAACTTTCAGGTAATGATCAGTACACCAATCCCACTTGGCTCGCCAAATTTCGTTCTTCTAGGTTAAACCGTTCGTTGGCAGTAACCGGTTTCATTTTGAGGTTTCACTCTGTTTTCTCCTATAGGGATACATGTATTTGGAACTCTAAATCAAATATGGTTTGTGCTAGCTCTTTGAAACTTGACACAATAAAGCAGTTTCAAGTTCTATCTCTATGGTTTGTTTGCTGTTGATGTAGCCCTAAGCAGAGACTGGCGAGAATCACTTTCATGGAAAGGGCCTGCCAAGCTTCCAAAAAACTAGGAGTTGCCTGAAATCTCAGCACACCCTTTTTCACCCAATCTTGATGAAACTTTCAGGTCATGATCAGTACACCAATCCCACTTGGCTCGCCAAATTTGTTCTTCTAGGTTAAACCGTTCGTTGGCAGTAACCGGTTTCATTTTGAGGTTTCACTCTGTTTTCTTCTATAGGGATACATGTATTTGGAACTGTAAATCAAACACGGTTTGTGCTAGCTCTTTGAAACTTGACACAATAAAGCAGTTTCAAGTTCTATCTCTATGGTTTGTTTGCTGTTGATGTAGCCCTAAGCAGAGACTGGTGAGAATCACTTTCATGGAAAGGGCCTGCCAAGCTTCCAAAAAATTACGAGTTGCCTGAAATCTCAGCACACACTTTTTCACCCAATCTTGATGAAACTTTCAGGTCATGATCAGTACACCAATCCCACTTGGCTCGCCAAATTTCGTTCTTCTAGGTTAAACCGTTCGTTGGCAGTAACCGGTTTCATTTTGACGTTTCACTCTGTTTTCTCCTATAGGGATACATGTATTTGGAACTCTAAATCAAACACGGTTGGTGCTAGCTCTTTGAAACTTGACACAATAAAGCAGTTTCAAGTTCTATCTCTATGGTTTGTTTGCTGTTGATGTAGCCCTAAGCAGAGACTGGCGAGAATCACTTTCATGGAAAGGGCATGCCAAGCTTCCAAAAAACTACGAGTTGCCTGAAATCTCAGCACACCCTTTTTCACCCAATCTTGATGAAACTTTCAGGTAATGATCAGTACACCAATCCCACTTGGCTCGCCAAATTTCGTGCTTCTAGGTTAAACCGTTCGTTGGCAGTAACCGGTTTCATTTTGAGGTTTCACTCTGTTTTCTCCTATAGGGATACATATATTTGGAACTCTAAATCAAACAAGGTTTGTGCTAGCTCTTTGAAACTTGACACAATAAAGCAGTTTCAAGTTCTATCTCTATGGTTTGTTTGCTGTTGATGTAGCCCTAAGCAGAGACTGGCGAGAATCACTTTCATGGAAAGGGCCTGCCAAGCTTTCAAAAAACTACGAGTTGCCCGAAATCTCAGCAAACACTTTTTCACCCAATCTTGATGAAACTTTCAGGTAATGATCAGTACACCAATCCCACTTGGCTCGCCTAATTTCGTTCTTCTAGGTTATACCGTTCGTTGGCAGTAACCGGTTTCATTTTGAGGTTTCACTCTGTTTTCTCCTATAGGGATACATGTATTTGGAACTCTAAATCAAACACGGTTTGTGCTAGCTCTTTGAAACTTGACACAATAAAGCAGTTTCAAGTTCTATCTCTATGGTTTGTTTGCTGTTGATGTAGCCCTATGCAGAGACTGGCGAGAATCACTTTCATGGAAAGGGCCTGCCAAGCTTCCAAAAAACTACGAGTTACTTGAAATCTCAGCACACCCTTTTTCACCCAATCTTGATGAAACTTTCAGGTCATGATCAGTACACCAATCCCACTTGGCTCGCCAAATTTCGTTCTTCTAGGTTAAACCGTTCGTTGGCAGTAACCGGTTTCATTTTGAGGTTTCACTCTGTTTTCTCCTATAGGGATACATGTATTTGGAACTCTAAATCAAACACGGTTGGTGCTAGCTCTTTGAAACTTGACACAATAAAGCAGTTTCAAGTTCTATCTCTATGGTTTGTTTGCTGTTGATGTAGCCCTAAGCAGAGACTGGCGAGAATCACTTTCATGGAAAGGGCCTGCCAAGCTTCCAAAAAACTACGAGTTGCCTGAAATCTCAGCACACCCTTTTTCACCCAATCTTGATGAAACTTTCAGGTAATGATCAGTACACCAATCCCACTTGGCTCGCCAAATTTTGTTCTTCTAGGTTAAACAGTTCGTTGGCAGTAACCGGTTTCATTTTGAGGTTTCACTCTGTTTTCTCCTATAGGGATACATGTATTTGGAACTCTAAATCAAACACCGTTTGTGCTAACTCTTTGAAACTTGACACAATAAAGTGGTTTCAAGTTCTATCTCTATGGTTTGTTTGCTGTTGATGTAGAGCTAAGCAGAGACTGGCGAGAATCACTTTCATGGAAAGGGCCTGCCAAGCTTCCAAAAAACTACGAGTTCCCTGAAATCTCAGCACACACTTTTTCACCCAATCTTGATGAAACTTTCAGGTAATGATCAGTACACCAATCCCACTTGGCTCGCCAAATTTCGTTCTTCTAGGTTAAACCGTTCATTGGCAGTAACCGGTTTCATTTTGAGGTTTCACTCTGTTTTTTCCTATAGGGATACATGTATTTGGAACTCTAAATCAAACACGGTTTGTGCTAGCTCTTTGAAACTTGACACAATAAAGCAGTTTCAAGGTCTATCTCTATGGTTTGTTTGCTGTTGATGTAGCCCTAAGCAGAGACTGGCGAGAATCACTTTCATGGAAAGGGCCTGCCAAGCTTCCAAAAAACTACGAGTTGCCCGAAATCTCAGCACACCCTTTTTCACCCAATCTTGATGAAACTTTCAGGTAATGATCAGTACACCAATCCCACTTGGCTCGCCAAATTTCGTGCTTCTAGGTTAAACCGTTCGTTGGCAGTAACCGGTTTCATTTTGAGGTTTCACTCTGTTTTCTCCTATAGGGATACATGTATTTGGAACTCTAAATCAAACAAGGTTTGTGCTAGCTCTTTGAAACTTGACACAATAAAGCAGTTTCAAGTTCTATCTCTATGGTTTGTTTGCTGTTGATGTAGCCCTAAGCAGAGACTGGCGAGAATCACTTTCATGGAAAGGGCCTGCCAAGCTTTCAAAAAACTACGAGTTGCGCCCGAAATCTCAGCAAACACTTTTTCACCCAATCTTGATGAAACTTTCAAATAATGATCAGTACACCAATCCCACTTGGCTCGCCAAATTTCGTTCTTCTAGGTTAAACCGTTCGTTGGCAGTAACCGGTTTCATTTTGAGGTTTCACTCTGTTTTCTCCTATAGGGATACATGTATTTGGAACTCTAAATCAAACACGGTTTGTGCTAGCTCTTTGAAACTTGACACAATAAAGCAGTTTCAAGTTCTATCTCTATAGTTTGTTTGCTGTTGATGTAGCCCTAAGCAGAGACTGGCGAGAATCACTTTCATGGAAAGGGCCTGCCAAGCTTCCGAAAAACTACGAGTTGCCCGAAATCTCAGAACACCCTTTTTCACCCAATCTTGATGAAACTTTCAGGTAATGATCAGTACACCAATCCAACTTGGCTCGCCAAATCTCGTTCTTCTAGGTTAAACCGTTCGTTGGCAGTAACCGGTTTCATTTTGAGGTTTCACTCTGTTTTCTCCTATAGGGATACATTTATTTGGAACTCTAAATCAAACACGGTTTGTGCTAGCTCTTTGAAACTTGACACAATAAAGCAGTTTTAAGTTCTCTCTCTATGGTTTTTTGCTGTTGATTTAGCCCTAAGCAGAGACTGGCGAGAATCACTTTCATGGAAAGGGCCTGCCAAGCTTCCAAAAAACTACGAGTTGCCTGAAATCTCAGCACACACTTTTTCACCTAATCTTGATGAAACTTTCAGGTCATGATCAGTACACCAATCCCACTTGGCTCGCCAAATTTCGTTCTTCTAGGTTAAACCGTTCGTTGGCAGTAACCGGTTTTATTTTGAGGTTTCACTCTGTTATCTCCTATAGGGATACATGTATTTGGAACTGTAAATCAAACACGGTTTGTGCTAGCTCTTTGAAAACTTGACACAATAAAGCAGTTTCAAGTTCTATCTCTATGGTTTCTTTGCTGTTGATGTAGCCCTAAGCAGAGACTTACGAGAATCACTTTCATGGAAAGGGCCTGCCAAGCTTCCAAAAAACTACGAGTTGCCTGAAATCTCAGCACACCCTTTTTCACCCAATCTTGATGAAACTTTCAGGTAATGATCAGTACACCAATCCCACTTGGCTCGCCAAATTTCATTCTTCTAGGTAATACCGTTCGTTGGCAGTAACCGGTTTCATTTTGAGGTTTCACTCTGTTTTCTCCTATAGGGATACATGTATTTGGAACTCTAAATCAAACACGGTTTGTGCTAGCTCTTTGAAACTTGACACAATAAAGCAGTTTCAAGTTTTATCTTTGTGCTTTGTTTGCTGTTGATGTAGCCCTAAGCAGAGACTGGGGAGAATCACTTTCATGGAAAGGGCCTGCCAAGCTTCCAAAAGACTACGAGTTGCCCGAAATCTCAGCACACTCTTTTTCACCCAATCTTGATGAAACTTTCAGGTAATGATCAGTACACCAATCCCACTTGGCTCGCCAAATTTCGTGCTTCTAGGTTAAACCGTTCGTTGGCAGTAACCGGTTTCATTTTGAGGTTTCACTCTGTTTTCTCCTATAGGGATACATGTATTTGGAACTCTAAATCAAACACGGTTTGTGCTAGCTCTTTGAAACTTGACACAATAAAGCAGTTTCAAGTTCTATCTCTATGGTTTGTTTGCTGTTGATGTAGCCCTAAGCAGAGACTGGCGAGAATCACTTTCATGGAAAGGGCCGGACAAGCTTCCAAAAAACTACGAGTTGCCCGAAATCTCAGCAAACACTTTTTCACCCAATCTTGATGAAACTTTCAGGTAATGATCAGTACACCAAGCCCACTTGGCTCGCCAAATTTCGTTCTTCTAGGTTAAACCGTTCGTTGGCAGTAACCGGTTTCATTTTGAGGTTTCACTCTGTTTTCTCCTATAGGGATACATGTATTTGGAACTCTAAATCAAACACGGTTTGTGCTAGCTCTTTGAAACTTGACACAATAAAGCAGTTTCAAGTTCTATCTCTATGGTTTGTTTGCTGTTGATGTAGCCCTAAGCAGAGACTGGCGAGAATCACTTTCATGGAAAGGGCCTGCCAAGTTTCCGAAAAACTACGAGTTGCCCGAAATCTCAGAACACCCTTTTTCACCCAATCTTGATGAAACTTTCAGGTAATGATCAGTACACCAATCCCACTTGGCTCACCAAATTTCGTTCTTCTAGGTTAAAACCGTTCGTTGACAGTAACCGGTTTCATTTTGAGGTTTCACTCTGTTTTCTCCTATAGGGATACATGTATTTGGAACTCTAAATCAAACACGGTTTGTGCTAGCTCTTTGAAACTTGACACAATAAAGCAGTTTCAAGTTCTCTCTCTATGGTTTGTTTGCTGTTGATTTAGCCCTAAGCAGAGACTGGCGAGAATCACTTTCATGGAAAGAGCCTGCCAAGCTTCCAAAAAACTACGAGTTCCCTGAAATCTCAGCACACCCTTTTTCACCCAATCTTGATGAAACGTTCACGTAATGATCAGTACACCAATCCCACTTGGCTTGCCAAATTTCGTTCTTCTAGGTTAAACCGTTCGTTGGCAGTAACCGGTTTCATTTTGAGGTTTTTACTCTGTTTTCTCCTATAGGGATACATGTATTTGGAACTCTAAATCAAACACGGTTTGTGCTAGTTCTTTGAAACTTGACACAATAAAGCAGTTTCAAGTTCTATCTCTATGGTTTGTTTGCTGTTGATGTAGCCCTATGCAGAGACTGGCGAGAATCACTTTCATGGAAAGGGCCTGCCAAGCTTCCAAAAAACTACGAGTTGCCTGAAATCTCAGCACACCCTTTTTCACCCAATCTTGATGAAACTTTCAGGTAATGATCAGTACACCAATCCCACTTGGCTCGCCAAATTTCGTTCTTCTAGGTTAAAACCGTTCGTTGGCAGTAACCGGTTTCATTTTGAGGTTTCACTCTGTTTTCTCCTATAGGGATACATGTATTTGAAACTCTAAATCAAACACGGTTTGTGCTAGCTCTTTGAAACTTGACACAATAAAGCAGTTTCAAGTTCTATCTCTATGGTTTGTTTGCTGTTGATGTAGCCCTAAGCAGAGACTGGCGAGAATCACTTTCATGAAAAGGGCCTGCCAAGCTTCCAAAAAACTACGAGTTGCCTGAAATCTCAGCACACCCTTTTTCACCCAATCTTGATGAAATTTTCAGGTAATGATCAGTACACCAATCCCACTTGGCTCGCCAAATTTCGTTCTTCTATGTTAAACTGTTCGTTGGCAGTAACCCGTTTCATTTTGAGGTTTCACTCTGTTTCTCCTATAGGGATACATGTATTTGGAACTCTAAATCAAACACGGTTTGTGCTAGCTCTTTGAAACTTGACACAATAAAGCAGTTTCAAGTTCTATCTCTATGGTTTGTTTGCTGTTGATGTAGCCCTAAGCAGAGACTGGCGAGAATCACTTTCATGGAAAAGGGCATGCCAAGCTTCCAAAAAACTACGAGTTGCCTGAAATCTCAGCACACACTTTTTCACCCAATCTTGATGAAACTTTCAGGTAATGATCAGTACACCAATCCCACTTGGCTCGCCAAATTTCGTTCTTCTAGGTTAAACCGTTCGTTGGCAGTAACCCGTTTCATTTTGAGGTTTCACTCTGTTTTCTCCTATAGGGATACATGTATTTGGAACTCTAAATCAAACACGGTTTGTGCTAGCTCTTTGAAACTTGACACAATAAAGCAGTTTCAAGTTCTATCTCTATGGTTTGTTTGCTGTTGATGTAGCCCTAAGCAGAGACTGGCGAGAATCCCTTTCATGGAAAGGGCCTGCCAAGCTTCCAAAAAACTACGAGTTGCCTGAAATCTCAGCACACCCTTTTTCACCCAATCTTGATGAAAATTTCAGGTAATGATCAGTACACCAATCCCACTTGGCTCGCCAAATTTCGTTCTTCTAGGTTAAACCCTTCGTTGGCAGTAACCGGTTTCATTTTGAGGTTTCACTCTGTTTTCTCCTATAGGGATACATGTATTTGGAACTCTAAATCAAACACGGTTTGTGCTAGCTCTTTGAAACTTGACAAAATAAAGCAGTTTCAAGTTCTATCTCTATGGTTTGCTTCCTGTTGATGTAGCCCTAAGCAGAGACTGGCGAGAATCACTTTCATGGAAAGGGCCTGCCAAGCTTCCAAAAAACTACGAGTTGCCTGAAATCTCAGCACACACTTTTTCATCAAATCTTGATGAAACTTTCAGGGTAATGATCAGTACACCAATCCCACTTGGCTCGCCAAATTTCGTTCTTCTAGGTTAAACCGTTCGTTGGCAGTAACCGGTTTCATTTTGAGGTTTCACTCTGTTTTCTCCTATAGGGATACATGTATTTGGAACTCTAAATCAAACACGGTTTGTGCTAGCTCTTTGAAACTTGACACAATAAAGCAGTTTCAAGTTCTATTTCTATGGTTTGTTTGCTGTTGATGTAGCCCTAAGCAGAGACTGGCGAGAATCACTTTCATGGAAAGGGCCTGCCAAGCTTCCAAAAACTAGGAGTTGCCTGAAATCTCAGCACACCCTTTTTCACCCAATCTTGATGAAACTTTCAGGTAATGATCAGTACACCAATCCCACTTGGCTCGCCAAATTTTGTTCTTCTAGGTTAAACCATTCGTTGGCAGTAACCGGTTTCATTTTGAGGTTTCACTCTGTTTTCTCCTATAGGGATACATGTATTTGGAACTCTAAATCAAACACCGTTTGTGCTAACTCTTTGAAACTTGACACAATAAAGTGGTTTCAAGTTCTATCTCTATGGTTTGTTTGCTGTTGATGTAGCCCTAAGCAGAGACTGGCCAGAATCACTTTCATGGAAAGGGCCTGCCAAGCTTCCAAAAAACTACGAGTTGCCTGAAATCTCAGCACACACTTTTTCACCAAATCTTGATGAAACTTTCAGGTAATGATCAGTACACCAATCCCACTTTTCTCGCCAAATTTCGTTCTTCTAGGTTAAACCGTTCATTGGCAGTAACCGGTTTCATTTTGAGGTTTCACTCTGTTTTCTCCTATAGGGATACATGTATTTGGAACTCTAAATCAAACACGGTTTGTGCTAGCTCTTTGAAACTTGACACAATAAAGCAGTTTCAAGGTCTATCTCTATGGTTTGTTTGCTGTTGATGTAGCCCTAAGCAGAGACTGGCGAGAATCACTTTCATGGAAAGGGCCTGCCAAGCTTCCAAAAAACTACAAGTTGCCCGAAAATCTCAGCACACCCTTTTTCACCCAATCTTGATGAAACTTTCAGGTAATGATCAGTACACCAATCCCACTTGGCTCGCCAAATTTCGTGCTTCTAGGTTAAACCGTTCGTTGGCAGTAACCGGTTTCATTTTGAGGTTTCACTCTTTTTTCTTCTATAGGGATACATGTATTTGGAACTCTAAATCAAACACGGTTTGTGCTAGCTCTTTGAAACTTGACACAAATAAAGCAGTTTCATGTTCTATCTGTATGGTTTGTTTGCTGTTGATGTAGCACTAAGCAGAGACTGGCGAGAATCACTTTCATGGAAAGGGCCTGCCAAGCTTCCAAAAAACTACGAGTTGCCTGAAATCTCAGCACACACTTTTTCACCTAATCTTGATGAAACTTTCAGGTCATGATCAGTACACCAATCCCACTTGGCTCGCCAAATTTCGTTCTTCTAGGTTAAACCGTTCGTTGGCAGTAACCGGTTTTATTTTGAGGTTTCACTCTGTTTTCTCCTATAGGGATACATGTATTTGGAACTGTAAATCAAACACGGTTTGTGCTAGCTCTTTGAAACTTGACACAATAAAGCAGTTTCAAGTTCTATCTCTATGGTTTCTTTGCTGTTGATGTAGCCCTAAGCAGAGACTTACGAGAATCACTTTCATGGAAAGGGCCTGCCAAGCTTCCAAAAAACTACGAGTTGCCTGATATCTCAGCACACCCTTTTTCACCCAATCTTGATGAAACTTTCAGGTAATGATCAGTACACCAATCCCACTTGGCTCGCCAAATTTCATTCTTCTAGGTAATACCGTTCGTTGGCAGTAACCGGTTTCATTTTGAGGTTTCACTCTGTTTTCTCCTATAGGGATACATGTATTTGGAACTCTAAATCAAACACGGTTTGTGCTAGCTCTTTGAAACTTGTCACAATAAAGCAGTTTCAAGTTTTATCTTTGTGCTTTGTTTGCTGTTGATGTAGCCCTAAGCAGAGACTGGGAGAATCACTTTCATGGAAAGGGCCTGCCAAGCTTCCAAAAGACTACGAGTTGCCCGAAATCTCAGCACACTCTTTTTCACCCAATCTTGATGAAACTTTCAGGTAATGATCAGTACACCAATCCCACTTGGCTCGCCAAATTTCGTGCTTCTAGGTTAAACCGTTCGTTGGCAGTAACCGGTTTCATTTTGAGGTTTCACTCTGTTTTCTCCTATAGGGATACATGTATTTGGAACTCTAAATCAAACACGGTTTGTGCTAGCTCTTTGAAACTTGACACAATAAAGCAGTTTCAAGTTCTATCTCTATGGTTTGTTTGCTGTTGATGTAGCCCTAAGCAGAGACTGGCGAGAATCACTTTCATGGAAAGGGCCGGACAAGCTTCCAAAAAACTACGAGTTGCCCGAAATCTCAGCAAACACTTTTTCACCCAATCTTGATGAAACTTTCAGGTAATGATCAGTACACCAAGCCCTCTTGGCTCGCCAAATTTCGTTCTTCTAGGTTAAACCGTTCGTTGGCAGTAACCGGTTTCATTTTGAGGTTTCACTCTGTTTTCTCCTATAGGGATACATGTATTTGGAACTCTAAATCAAACACGGTTTGTGCTAGCTCTTTGAAACTTGACACAATAAAGCAGTTTCAAGTTCTATCTCTATGGTTTGTTTGCTGTTGATGTAGCCCTAAGCAGAGACTGGCGAGAATCACTTTCATGGAAAGGGCCTGCCAAGTTTCCGAAAAAATACGAGTTGCCCGAAATCTCAGAACACCCTTTTTCACCCAATCTTGATGAAACTTTCAGGTAATGATCAGTACACGAAATCCCACTTGGCTCACCAAATTTCGTTCTTCTAGGTTAAACCGTTCGTTGACAGTAACCGGTTTCATTTTGAGGTTTCACTCTGTTTTCTCCTATAGGGATACATGTATTTGGAACTCTAAATCAAACACGGTTTGTGCTAGCTCTTTGAAACTTGACACAATAAAGCAGTTTCAAGTTCTATCTCTATGGTTTGTTTGCTGTTGATGTAGCCCTAAGCAGAGACTGGCGAGAATCACTTTCATGGAAAGGGCATGCCAAGCTTCCAAAAAAACTACGAGTTGCCTGAAATCTCAGCACACACTTTTTCACCCAATCTTGATGAAACTTTCAGGTAATGATCAGTACACCAATCCCACTTGGCTCGCCAAATTTCGTTCTTCTAGGTTAAACCGTTCGTTGGCAGTAGGCGGTTTCATTTTGAGGTTTCACTCTGTTTTCTCCTATAGGGATACATGTTTTTGGAACTCTAAATCAAACAACGGTTTGTGCTAGCTCTTTGAAACTTGACACAATAAAGCAGTTTCAAGTTCTATCTCTATGGTTTTGTTTGCTGTTGATGTAGCCCTAAGCAGAGACTGGCGAGAATCACTTTCATGGAAAGGGCCTGCCAAGCTTCCAAAAAACTACGAGTTGCCTGAAATCTCAGCACACCCTTTTTCACCCAATCTTGATGAAACTTTCAGGTAATGATCAGTACACCAATCCCACTTGGCTCGCCAAATTTCATTCTTCTAGGTTAAACCGTTCGTTGGCAGTAACCGGTTTCATTTTGAGGTTTCACTGTGTTTTCTCCTATAGGGATACATGTATTTGGAACTCTAAATCAAACACGGTTTGTGCTAGCTCTTTGAAACTTGACACAATAAAGCAGTTTCAAGTTCTATCTCTATGGTTTGTTTGCTGTTGATGTAGCCCTAAGCAGAGACTGGCGAGAATCACTTTCATGGAAAGGGAATGCCAAGCTTCCAAAAACTACGAGTTGCCTGAAATCTCAGCACACACTTTTTCACCCAATCTTGATGAAACTTTCAGGTAAAGATCAGTACACCAATCCCACTTGGCTCGCCAAATTTCGTTCTTCTAGGTTAAACCGTTCGTTGGCAGTAACTGGTTTCATTTTGAGGTTTCACTCTGTTTTCTCCTATAGGGATACATGTATTTGGAACTCTAAATCAAACACGGTTTCTGCTAGCTCTTTGAAACTTGACACAATAAAGCAGTTTCAAGTTCTATCTCTATGGTTTGTTTGCTGTTGATGTAGCCCTAAGCAGAGACTGGCGAGAATCACTTTCATGGAAAGGGCCTGCCAAGCTTCCAAAAAACTACGAGTTGCCCGAAATCTCAGCAAACACTTTTTCACCCAATCTTGATGAAACTTTCAGGTAATGATCAGTACACCAATCCCACTTGGCTCGCCAAATTTCGTTCTTCTAGGTTAAACCGTTCGTTGGCAGTAACCGGTTTCATTTTGAGGTTTCACTCTGTTTTCTCCTATAGGGATACATGTATTTGGAACTCTAAATCAAACACGGTTTGTGCTAGCTCTTTGAAACTTGACACAATAAAGCAGTTTCAAGTTCTATCTCTATGGTTTGTTTGCTGTTGATGTAGCCCTAAGCAGAGACTGGCGAGAATCACTTTCATGGAAAGGGCCTGCCAAGCTTCCAAAAACTACGAGTTGCCTGAAATCTCAGCACACACTTTTTCACCCAATCTTGATGAAACTTTCAGGTCATGATCAGTACACCAATCCCACTTGGCTCGCCAAATTTCGTTCTTCTAGGTTAAAACGTTCGTTGGCAGTAACCGGTTTCATTTTGAGGTTTCACTCTGTTTCTCCTATAGGGATACATGTATTTGGAACTCTAAATCAAACACGGTTTGTGCTAGCTCTTTGAAACTTGACACAATAAAGCAGTTTCAAGTTCTATCTCTATGCTTTGTTTGCTGTTGATGTAGCCCTAAGCAGAGACTGGCGAGAATCACTTTCATGGAAAGGGCATGCCAAGCTTCCAAAAAACTACGAGTTGCCTGAAATCTCAGCACACACTTTTTCACCCAATCTTGATGAAACTTTCAGGTAATGATCAGTACACCAATCCCACTTGGCTCGCCAAATTTCGTTCTTCTAGGTTAAACCGTTCGTTGGCAGTAAGCGGTTTCATTTTGAGGGTTTCACTCTGTTTTCTCCTATAGGGATACATGTTTTTGGAACTCTAAATCAACACGGTTTGTGCTAGCTCTTTGAAACTTGACACAATAAAGCAGTTTCAAGTTCTATCTCTATGGTTTGTTTGCTGTTGATGTAGCCCTAAGCAGAGACTGGCGAGAATCACTTTCATGGAAAGGGCCTGCCAAGCTTCCAAAAAACTACGAGTTGCCTGAAATCTCAGCACACCCTTTTTCACCCAATCTTGATGAAACTTTCAGGTAATGATCAGTACACCAATCCCACTTGGCTCGCCAAATTTCGTTCTTCTAGGTTAAACCGTTCGTTGGCAGTAACCGGTTTCATTTTGAGGTTTCACTGTGTTTTCTCCTATAGGGATACATGTATTTGGAACTCTAAATCAAACACGGTTTGTGCTAGCTCTTTGAAACTTGACACAATAAAGCAGTTTCAAGTTCTATCTCTATGGTTTGTTTGCTGTTGATGTAGCCCTAAGCAGAGACTGGCGAGAATCACTTTCATGGAAAGGGAATGCCAAGCTTCCAAAAACTACGAGTTGCCTGAAATCTCAGCACACACTTTTTCACCCAATCTTGATGAAACTTTCAGGTAAAGATCAGTACACCAATCCCACTTGGCTCGCCAAATTTCGTTCTTCTAGGTTAAAACCGTTCGTTGGCAGTAACTGGTTTCATTTTGAGGTTTCACTCTGTTTTTCTCGTATAGGGATACATGTATTTGGAACTCTAAATCAAACACGGTTTGTGCTAGCTCTTTGAAACTTGACACAATAAAGCAGTTTCAAGTTCTATCTCTATGGTTTGTTTGCTGTTGATGTAGCCCTAAGCAGAGACTGGCAAGAATCACTTTCATGGAAAAGGGCCTGCCAAGCTTCCAAAAAACTACGAGTTGCCTGAAATCTCAGCAAACACTTTTTCACCCAATCTTGATGAAACTTTCCGGTAATGATCAGTACACCAATCCCACTTGGCTCGCCAAATTTCGTTCTTCTAGGTTAAACCGTTCGTTGGCAGTAACCGGTTTCATTTTGAGGTTTCACTCTGTTTTCTCCTATAGGGATACATGTATTTGGAACTCTAAATCAAACACGGTTTGTGCTAGCTCTTTGAAACTTGACACAATAAAGCAGTTTCAAGTTCTATCTCTATGGTTTGTTTGCTGTTGATGTAGCCCTAAGCAGAGACTGGCGAGAATCACTTTCATGGAAAGGGCCTGCCAAGCTTCCAAAAAACTACGAGTTGCCTGAAATCTCAGCGAACACTTTTTCACCCAATCTTGATGAAACTTTCAGGTAATGATCAGTACACCAATCCCACTTGGCTCGCCAAATTTCGTTCTTCTAGGTTAAACCGTTCGTTGGCAGTAACCGGTTTCATTTTGAGGTTTCACTCTGTTTTCTCCTATAGGGATACATGTATTTGGAACTCTAAATCAAACACGGTTTGTGCTAGCTCTTTGAAACTTGACACAATAAAGCAGTTTCAAGTTCTATCTCTATGGTTTGTTTGCTGTTGATGTAGCCCTAAGCAGAGACTGGCGAGAATCACTTTCATGGAAAGGGAATGCCAAGCTTCCAAAAAC
>NW_027523534.1:0-45827 GCF_052094955.1 Ictidomys tridecemlineatus
AGCTTGGCAACTCCTTTCCATGAAAGTGATTTTCGCCAGGCTCTGCTTAGGGCTACATCAACAGCAAACAAACCATAGAGATAGAACTTTAAACTGCTTTATTGTGTCAAGTTTCAAAGAGCTAGCACAAACCGTGTTTGATTTAGAGTTCCAAATACATGTATCCCTATAGGCGCAAACAGAGTGAAACCTAAAAATGAAAACGGTTACTGCAAACGAACGGTTTAACCTAGAAGAACGAAATTTGGTGAGCCAAGTGGTTTTGGTGTACTGATCATTACCTGAAAGAATCATCAAGATTGGGTGAAAAAATGTTTGCTGAGATTTCAGGCAACTCGTACTTTTCTGGAAGCTTGGCAACCCCTTTCCATGAAAGTGATTGTCGCCAGTCTCTGCTTAGGGCTACATCCACAGCAAACAAACCATAGAGATAGAACTTGAAACTGCTTTATTGTGTCAAGTTTCAAAGAGCTAGCTCAAACCGTGTTTGATTTAGAGTTCCAAATACATGTATCTCTATAGGCGCAAACAGAGTGAAACCTAAAAATGAAAACGGTTACTGCAAACGAACGGTTTAACCTATAAGAACGAAATTTGGTGAGCCAAGTGGTTTTGGTGTACTGATCATTACCTGAAAGAATCATCAAGATTGGGTGAAAAAATGTTTGCTGAGATTTCAGGCAACTCGTAGTTTTTTGGAAGCTTGGCAACTCCTTTCGATGAAAGTGATTTTCGCCAGTCTCTTCTTAGGGCTACATCAACAGCAAACAAACCATAGAGATAGAACTTTAAACTGCTTTATTGTGTCAAGTTTCAAAGAGCTACCACAAACCGTGTTTGATTTAGAGTTCCAAATACATGTATCCCTATAGGAGAAAACAGAGTGAAACCTAAAAATGAAAACGGTTACTGAAACGAACGGTTTAAACTAGAAGAACGAAATTTGGTGAGCCAAGTGGTTTTGGTGTACTGATCATTACCTGAAAGAGTCATCAAGATTGGGTAAAAAAATGTTTGCTGAGATTTCAGGAAACTCGTAGTTTTTTGGAAGCTTGGCAACCCCTTTCCATGAAAGTGATTTTCGCCAGTCTCTGCTTAAAGCTACATCAACACCAAACAAACCATAGAGATCGAACTTGAAACTGCTTTATTGTGTCAAGTTTCAAAGAGCTAGAACAAACCGTGTTTGATTTAGAGTTCCAAATACATGTATCCCTATAGGAGAAAACAGAGTGAAACCTAAAAATAAAAACGGTTACTGCAAACGAATGGTTTAACCTAGAAGCACGAAATTTGGTGAGCCAAGAGGTTTTGGTGTACTGATCATTACCTGAAAGAATCATCAAGATTGGGTGAAAAAATATTTGCTGAGATTTCAGGCAACTCGTAGTTTTTTGGAAACTTGGCAACCTCTAACCATGAAAGTGATTTTCGCCTGTCTCTGCTTAGGGCTACATCAACAGCAAACAAACCATAGAGATAGAACTTGAAACTGCTTTATTGTGTCAAGTTTCAAAGAGCTAGCACAAACCTTGTTTGATTTAGAGTTCCAAATACATGTATCCCTATAGGCGCAAACAGAGTGAAACCTAAAAATGAAAACGGTTACTACAAACGAACGGTTTAACCTAGAAGAACGAAATTTTATGAGCCAAGTGGTTTTGGTGTACTGATCATTACCTGAAAGAATCATCAAGATTGGGTGAAAAAATGTTTGCTGAGATTTCAGGAAACTCGTAGTTTTTTGGAAGCTTGGCAACACCTTTCCATGAAAGTGATTTTCGCCAGTCTCTGCTTAAAGCTACATCAACACCAAACAAACCATAGAGATAGAACTTGAACCTGCTTTATTGTGTCAAGTTTCAAAGAGCTAGCATAAACCGTGTTTGATTTAGAGTTCCAAATACATGTATCCCTATAGGAGAAAACAGTGAAACCTAAAAATGAAAACGGTTACTGCAAACGAACAGTTTAACCTAGAAGAACGAAATTTGGTGAGCCAAGTGCTTTTGGTGTACTGATCATTACCTGAAAGAATCATCAAGATTGGGTGAAAAAATGTTTGCTGAGATTTCAGGCAACTCGTAGTTTTTTGGAAGCTTGGAACCCCTTTCAATGAAAGTGATATTCGCCAGTCTCTGCTTAGGGCTACATCAACAGCAAACAAACCATAAAGATAGAACTTGAAACTGCTTTATTGTGTCAAGTTTCAAAGAGCTAGCACAAACCGTGTTTGATTTAGAGTTCCAAATACAGGTATCCCTATAGGAGAAAACAGAGTGAAACCTAAAAATGAAAACGGTTACTGCAAACGAACGGTTTATCCTAGAAGAACGAAATTTGGTGAGCCAAGTGGTTTTGGTGTACTGATCATTACCTGAAAGAAACTTCAAGATTGGGTGAAAAAATGTTTGCTGAGATTTCAGGCAACTCGTACTTTTTTGGAAGGTTGGAACCCCTTTAA
Source organism: Ictidomys tridecemlineatus (assembly GCF_052094955.1). NCBI lineage: Eukaryota > Metazoa > Chordata > Mammalia > Rodentia > Sciuridae > Ictidomys > Ictidomys tridecemlineatus. The sequence goes on from NW_027523534.1 coordinate 2,465, forward strand.
ATGAAAGTGATTTTCGCCAGTCTCTGCTTAGGGCTACATCAACAGCAAACAAACCATAAAGATAGAACTTGAAACTGCTTTATTGTGTCAAGTTTCAAAGAGCTAGCAAAAACCGTTTTTGATTTAGAGTTCCAAATACATGTATCCCTATAGGAGAAAACAGAGTGAAACCTAAAAATGAAAACGGTTACTGCAAACGAACGGTTTAAACTAGAAGAACGAAATTTGGTGAGCCAAGTGGTTTTGGTGTACTGATCATTACCTGAAAGAATCATCAAGATTGGGTGAAAAAATGTTTGCTGAGATTTCAGGCAACTCGTAGTTTTTTGAAAGCTTGGCAACCCCTTTCCATGAATGTGATTTTCGCCCGTCTCTGCTTAAAGCTACATCAACAGCAAACAAACCATAGAGTTAGAACTTGAAACTTCTTTAGTGTGTCAAGTTTCAAATAGCTAGCACAAACCGTGTTTGATTTAGAGTTCTAAATACATGTATCCCTATTGGAGAAAACCGAGTGAAACCTAAAAATGAAAACGGTTACTGCAAACGAACGGTTTATCCTAGAAGAACGAAATTTGGTGAGCCAAGTGGTTTTTGTGTACTGATCATTACCTGAAAGAATCATCAAGATTGGGTGAAAAAATGTTTGCTGAGATTTCAGGCAACTGGTAGTTTTTTGGAAGCTTGGCAACCCCTTTCCATGTAAGTGATTTTCGCCAGTCTCTGCTTAGGGCTACATCAACAGCAAAAAAACCATAGAGATAGAACTTGAAACTGCTTTATTGTGTCAAGTTTCAAAGAGCTAGCACAAACCGCGTTTGATTTAGAGTTCCAAATACATGAATCCCTATAGGAGAAAACAGAGTGAAACCTAAAAATGAAAACGGTTACCGCAAACGAACGGTTTAACCTAGAAGAACGAAATTTGGTGAGCCAAGTGGTTTTGGTGTACTGATCATTACCTGAAAGAATCATCAAGATTGGGTGAAAAAATGTTTGCTGAGATTTCAGGCAACTCGTAGTTTTTTGGAAGCTTGGCAACCCCTTTAAATGAAAGTGATTTTCGCCAGTCTCTGCTTTGGGCTACATCAACAGAAAACAAACCATAGAGATAGAACTTTAACTGCTTTATTGTGTCAAGTTTCAAAGAGCTAGCACAAACCGTGTTTGATTTAGAGTTCCAAATACATGTATCCCTATAGGAGAAAACAGAGTGAAACCTAAAAATGAAAACGGTTACTGCAAACGAACGGTTTAAACTAGAAGAACGAAATTTGGTGAGCCAAGTGGATTTGGGGTACTGATCATTACCTGAAAGAATCATCAAGATTGGGTGAAAAAATGTTTGCTGAGATTTCAGGCAACTCGTAGTTTTTTGTAAGCTTGGAAACCCCTTTAAATGAAAGTGATTTTCGGCAGTCTCTTCTTAAAGATACATCAACACCAAACTAACCATAGAGATAGAACTTGAAACTGCTTTATTGTGTCAAGTTTCAAAGAGCTAGCACAAACCGTGTTTGATTTAGAGTTCCAAATACATGTATCCCTATAGGAGAAAACAGAGTGAAACCTAAAAATGTAAACGGTTACTGCAAACGAACAGTTTAACCTTGAAGAACGAAATTTGGTGAGCCAAGTGGATTTGGTGTACTGATCATTACCTGAAAGAATCATCAAGATTGGGTGAAAAAATGTTTGCTGAGATTTCAGGCAACTCGTAGTTTTTTGGAAGCTTGGAACCCCTTTAAATTAAAGTGATTTTCGCCAGTCTCTGCTTAGGGCTACATCAATAGCAAACAAACCATAAAGATAGAACTTGAAACTGCTTTATTGTGTCAAGTTTCAAAGAGCTAGCACAAACCGTGTTTGATTTAGAGTTCCAAATACATGTATCCCTATAGGAGAAAACAGAGTGAAACCTAAAAATGAAAACGGTTACTGCAAACGAACGGTTTAACCTAGAAGAACGAAATTTTTTGAGCCAAGTGGTTTTGGTGTACTGATCATTACCTGAAAGAATCATCAAGATTGGGTGAAAAAATGTTTCCTGAGATTTCAGGCAACTCGTAGTTTTTTGGAAGTTTGGCACCCCTTTCCATGAAAGTGATTTTCGGCAGTCACTGCTTAAAGCTACATCAACACCAAACAAACCATAGAGATAGAACTTGAAACTGCTTTATTGTGTCAAGTTTCAAAGAGCTAGCACAAACCGTGTTTGATTTAGAGTTCCAAATACATGTATCCCTATAGGCGCAAACAGAATGAAACCTAAAAATGAAAACGGTTACTGCAAACGAACGGTTTAACCTAGAAGAACGAAATTTTTTGAGCCAAGTGGTTTTGGTGTACTGATCATTACCTGAAAGAATCATCAAGATTGGGTGAAAAAATGTTTGCTGAGATTTCAGGCAACTCGTAGTTTTTTGGAAGCTTGGCAACCCCTTTAAATGAAAGTGATTTTCGCCAGTCTCTGCTTAGGGCTACATCAACAGCAAACAAATCCTAGAGATAGAACATTAACTGCTTTATTGTGTCAAGTTTCAAAGAGCTAGCACAAACCGTGTTTGATTTAGAGTTCCAAATACATGTATCCCTATAGGAGAAAACAGAGTGAAACCTAAAAATGAAAACGGTTACAGCAAACGAACGGTTTAAACTAGAAGAACGAAATTTGGTGAGCCAAGTGGATTTGGTGTACTAATCATTACTTGAAAGAATCATCAAGATTGGGTGAAAAAATGTTTGCTGAGATTTCAGGCAACTCGTACTTTTTTGGAAGCTTGGCAACCCCTTTCCATGAAAGTGATTGTCGCCAGTCTCTGCTTAGGGCTACATCCACAGAAAACAAACCATAGAGATAGAACTTGAAATTGCTTTATTGTGTCAAGTTCCAAAGAGCTAGCACAAACCGTGTTTGATTTAGAGTTCCAAATACATGTATCCCTATAGGAGAAAACAGAGTGAAACCTAAAAATGAAAACGGTTACTGCAAACGAACGGTTTAACCTAGAAGAACGAAATTTGGTGAGCCAAGTGGTTTTGGTGTACTGATCATTACCTGAAAGAATCATCAAGATTGGGTGAAAAAATGTTTGCTGAGATTTCAGGCAACTCGTAGTTTTTTGGAAGCTTGGCAACCCCTTTAAATGAAAGTGATTTTCGCCAGTCTCTGCTTAGGGCTACATCAACAGCAAACAAACCATAGAGATAGAACTTGAAACTGCTTTATTGTGTCAAGTTTCAAAGAGCTAGCACAAACCGTGTTTGATTTAGAGTTCCAAATACATGTATCCCTATAGGCGCAAACAGAGTGAAACCTAAAAATGAAAACGGTTACTGCAAACGAACCGTTTAAACTAGAAGAACGAAATTTGGTGAGCCAAGTGGTTTTGGTGTACTGATCATTACCTGAAAGAATCATCAAGATTGGGTGAAAAAATGTTTGCTGAGATTTCAGGCAACTCGTAGTTTTTTGGAAGCTTGGCAACTCTTTTCTATTAAAGTGATTTTCGCCAGTCTCGGCTTAGGGCTACATCAACAGCAAACAAACCATAGAGATAGAACTTTAAACTGCTTTATTGTGTCAAGTTTCAAAGAGCTAGCACAAACCGTGTTTGATTTAGAGTTCCAAATACATGTATCCCTATACGAGAAAACAGAGTGAAACCTAAAAATGAAAACGGTTACTGCAAACGAACGGTTTAACCTAGGAGAACGAAATTTGGTAAGCCAAGTGGATTTGGTGTACTGATCATTACCTGAAAGAATCATCAAGATTGGGTGAAAAAATGTTTGCTGAGATTTCAGGCAACTCGTAGTATTTTGGAAGCTTGGCAACCCCTTTAAATGAAAGTGATTTTCGCCAGTCTCTACTTAGGGCTACATCAACAGCAAACAAATCATAGAGATAGAACATTAACTGCTTTATTGTGTCAAGTTTCAAAGAGCTAGCACAAACCGTGTTTGATTTAGAGTTCCAAATACATGTATCCCTATAGGAGAAAACAGAGTGAAACCTAAAAATGAAAACTGTTACAGCAAACGAACGGTTTAAACTAGAAGAACGAAATTTGGTGAGCCAAGTGGATTTGGTGTACTAATCATTACTTGAAAGAATCATCAAGATTGGGTGAAAAAATGTTTGCTGAGATTTCAGGCAACTCGTACTTTTTTGGAAGCTTGGCAACCCCTTTCCATGAAAGTGATTGTCGCCAGTCTCTGCTTAGGGCTACATCCACAGAAAACAAACCATAGAGATAGAACTTGAAATTGCTTTATTGTGTCAAGTTCCAAAGAGCTAGCAGAAACCGTGTTTGATTTAGAGTTCCAAATACATGTATCCCTATAGGAGAAAACAGAGTGAAACCTAAAAATGAAAACGGTTACTGCAAACGAACGGTTTAACCTAGAAGAACGAAATTTGGTGAGCCAAGTGGTTTTGGTGTACTGATCATTACCTGAAAGAATCATCAAGATTGGGTGAAAAAATGTTTGCTGAGATTTCAGGCAACTCGTAGTTTTTTGGAAGCTTGGCAACCCCTTTAAATGAAAGTGATTTTCGCCAGTCTCTGCTTAGGGCTACATCAACAGCAAACAAACCATAGAGATAGAACTTTAACTGCTTTATTGTGTCAAGTTTCAAAGAGCTAGCACAAACCGTGTTTGATTTAGAGTTCCAAATACATGTATCCCTATAGGAGAAAACAGAGTGAAACCTAAAAATGAAAACGGTTACTGCAAACGAACGGTTTAAACTAGAAGAACGAAATTTGGTGAGCCAAGTGGATTTGGTGTACTAATCATTACCTGAAAGAATCATCAAGATTGGGTGAAAAAATGTTTGCTGAGATTTCAGGCAACTCGTACTTTTCTGGAAGCTTGGCAACCCCTTTCCATGAAAGTGATTGCCGCCAGTCTCTGCTTAGCGCTACATCCACAGCAAACAAACCATAAAGATAGAACTTGAAACTGCTTTATTGTGTCAAGTTTCAAAGAGCTAGCACAAACCGTGTTTGATTTAGAGTTCCAAATACATGTATCCCTATAGGCGCAAACAGAGTGAAACCTAAAAATGAAAACGGTTACTGCAAACGAACGGTTTAACCAAGAAGAACGAAATTTGGTGAGCCAAGTGGTTTTGGTGCACTGATCATTACCTGAAAGAATCATCAAGATTGGGTGAAAAAATGTTTGCTGAGATTTCAGGCAACTCGTAGTTTTTGGAAGCTTGGCAACTCCTTTCCATGAAAGTGATTTTCGCCAGTCTCTTCTTAGGGCTACATCAACAGCAAACAAACCATAGAGATAGAACTTGAAACTGCTTTATTGTGTCAAGTTTCAAAGAGCTACCACAAACCGTGCTTGATTTAGAGTTCCAAATACCTGTATCCCTATAGGAGAAAACAGAGTGAAACCTAAAAATGAAAACGGTTACTGCAAACGAACGGTTTAAACTAGAAGAACGAAATTTGGTGAGCCAAGTGGTTTTGGTGTACTGATCATTACCTGAAAGAATCATCAAGATTGGGTAAAAAAATGTTTGCTGAGATTTCAGGCAACTCGTAGTTTTTTGGAAGCTTGGCAACCCCTTTCCATGAAAGTGATTTTCGCCAGTCTCTGCTTAAAGCTACATCAACACCAAACAAACCATAGAGATCGAACTTGAAACTGCTTTATTGTGTCAAGTTTCAAAGAGCTAGCAAAAACCGTGTTTGATTTAGAGTTCCAAATACATGTATCCCTATAGGCGCAAACAGAGTGAAACCTAAAAATGAAAACGGTTACTACAAAGGAACGGTTTAACCTAGAAGAACGAAATTTTTTGAGCCAAGTGGTTTTGGTGTACTGATCATTACCTGAAAGAATCATCAAGATTGGGTGAAAAAATGTTTGCTGAGATTTCATGCAACTCGTAGTTTTTTGGAAGCTTGGCAACTCCTTTCCATGAAAGTGATTTTCGCCAGGCTCTGCTTAGGGCTACATCAACAGCAAACAAACCATAGAGATAGAACTTTAAACTGCTTTATTGTGTCAAGTTTCAAAGAGCTAGCACAAACCGTGTTTGATTTAGAGTTCCAAATACATGTATCCCATTAGGAGAAAACAGAGTGAAACCTAAAAATGAAAACGGTTACTGCAAACGAACGGTTTAACCTAGAAGAACGAAATTTGGTGAGCCAAGTGGATTTGGTGTACTCATTTACCTGAAAGAATCATCAAGATTGGGTGAAAAAATGTTTGCTGAGATTTCAGGCAACTCGTAGTTTTTTGGAAGCTTGGAACCCCTTTAAATGAAAGTGATATTCGCCAGTCTCTGCTTAGGGCTACATCTACAGCAAACAAACCATAGAGATAGAACTTGAAACTGCTTTTCTGTGTCAAGTTTCAAAGAGGTAGCACAAACCGTGTTTGATTTAGAGTTCCAAATACATGTATCCCTATAGGAGAAAACAGAGTGAAACCTAAAAATGAAAACGGTTACTGCAAACGAACGGTTTAACCTAGAAGAACGAAATTTGGTGAGCCAAGTGGTTTTGGTGTACTGATCATTACCTGAAAGAATCATCAAGATTGGGTGAAAAAATGTTTTCTGAGATTTCAGGCAACTCATAGTTTTTTGGAAGCTTGGAACATCTTTAAATGAAAGTGATTTTCGCCAGTCTCTGCTTAGGGCTACATCAAGAGCAAACAAACCATAGAGATAGAACTTGAAACTTCTTTTCTGTGTCATGTTTCAAAGAGCTAGCACAAACCGTGTTTGATTTAGAGTTCCAAATACATGTATCCCTATAGGAGAAAACAGAGTGAAACCTAAAAATGAAAACGGTTACTGCAAACGAAGGGTTTAAAGTAGAAGAACGAAATTTGGTGAGCCACGTGGTTTAGGTGTACTGATCATTACCTGAAAGAATCATCAAGATTGGGTGAAAAAATGTTTGCTGAGATTTCAGGCAACTCGAAGATTTTTGGAAGCTTGGCAACCTCTAACCATGAAAGTGATTTTAGCCTGTCTCTGCTTAGGGCTACATCCACAGAAAATAAACCATAGAGATAGAACTTGAAACTGCTTTATTGTGTCAAGTTTCAAAGAGCTAGCACAAACCGTGTTTGATTTAGAGTTCCAAATACATGTATCCCTATAGGAGAATACAGAGTGAAACCTAAAAATGAAAACAGTTACTGCAAACGAACGGTTTAACCTAGAAGAACGAAATTTGGTGAGCCAAGTGGTTTTGGTGTACTGATCATTACCTGAAAGAATCATAAAGATTGGGTGAAAAAATGTTTGCTGAGATTTCAGGGAACTTTTAGTTTTTTGGAAGCTTGGCAACCCCTTTAAATGAAAGTGATTTTCGCGAGTCTCTGCTTAGGGCTACATCAACAGCAAACAAACCATAGAGATAGAACTTTAACTGCTTTATTGTGTCAAGTTTCAAAGACCTAGCATAAACCGTGTTTGATTAAGAGTTCCAAATACATGTATCCCTATAGGTGCAAACAGAGTGAAACCAAAAAATGAAAACGGTTACTAAAAAAAAACGGTTTAACCTAGAATAACGAAATTTTTTGAGCCAAGTAGTTTTGGTGTACTGATCATTACCTGAAAGAATCATCAAGATTGGGTGAAAAAATGTTTGCTGAGATTTCAGGCAACTCGTAGTTTTTTGGAAGCTTGGCAACCACTTTAAATGAAAGTGATTTTCGCGAGTCTCTGCTTAGGGCTACATCAACAGCAAACAAACCATAGAGATAGAACTTTAACTGCTTTATTGTGTCAAGTTTCAAAGAGCTAGCACAAACCGTGTTTGATTTAGAGTTCCAAATACATGTATCCCTATAGGAGAAAACAGAGTGAAACCTAAAAATGAAAACGGTTACTGCAAACGAACGGTTTAACCTAGAAGAACGAAATTTGGTGAGCCAAGTGGTTTTGGTGTACTGATCATTACCTGAAAGAATCATCAAGATTGGGTGAAAAAATGTTTGCTGAGATTTCAGGCAACTCGTAGTTTTTTGGAAGCTTGGCAACCCCTTTAAATGAAAGTGATTTTCGCCAGTCTCTGCTTAGGGCTACATCAACAGCAAACAAAACATAGAGATAGAACTTTAACTGCTTTATTGTGTCAAGTTTCAAAGAGCTAGCACAAACCGTGTTTGATTTAGAGTTCCAAATACATGTATCCCTATAGGAGAAAACAGAGTGAAACCTAAGAATGAAAATGGTTACTGCAAACGAACGGTTTAACCTAGAAGAACGAAATTTGGTGAGCCAAGTGGATTTGGTGTACTAATCATTACCTGAAAGAATCATCAAGATTGGGTGAAAAAATGTTTGCTGAGATTTCAGGCAACTCGTACTTTTCTGGAAGCTTGGCAACCCCTTTCCATGAAAGTGATTGTCGCCAGTCTCTTCTTAGGGCTACATCCACAGCAAACAAACAATAGAGATAGAACTTGAAACTGCTTTATTGTGTCAAGTTTCAAAGCGCTAGCACAAACCGTGTTTGATTTAGAGTTCCAAATACATGTATCTCTATAGGCGCAAACAGAGTGAAACCTAAAAATGAAAACGGTTACTGCAAACGAACGTTTTAACCTATAAGAACAAAATTTGGTGAGCCAAGTGGTTTTGGTGTACTGATCATTACCTGAAAGAATCATCAAGATTGGGTGAAAAAATGTTTGCTGAGATTTCAGGCCACTCGTAGTTTTTTGGAAGCTTGGCAACTCCTTTCCATGAAAGTGATTTTCGCCAGTCTCTTCTTAGGGCTACATCAACAGCAAAGAAACCATAGAGATAGAACTTGAAACTGCTTTATTGTGTCAAGTTTCAAAGAGCTACCACAAACCGTGTTTGATTTAGAGTTCCAAATACATGTATCCCTATAGGAGAAAACAGAGTGAAACCTAAAAATGAAAACGGTTACTGCAAACGAACGGTTTAAACTAGAAGAACGAAATTTGGTGAGCCAAGTGGTTTTGGTGTACTGATCATTACCTGAAAGAATCATCAAGATTGGGTAAAAAAATGTTTGCTGAGATTTCAGGAAACTCGTAGTTTTTTGGAAGCTTGGCAACCCCTTTCCATGAAAGTGATTTTCGCGAGTCTCTGCTTAGGGCTACATCAACACCAAACAAACCATAGAGATCGAACTTGAAACTGCTTTATTGTGTCAAGTTTCAAAGAGCTAGAACAAACCGTGTTTGATTTAGAGTTCCAAATACATGTATCCCTATAGGAGAAAACAGAGTGAAACCTCAAAATAAAAACGGTTACTGCAAACGAACGGTTTAACCTAGAAGAACGAAATTTGGTGAGCCACGTGGTTTAGGTGTACTGATCATTACCTGAAAAATCATCAAGATTGGGTGAAAAAATGTTTGCTGAGATTTCAGGCAACTCGAAGATTTTTGGAAGCTTGGCAACCCCTTTCCATGAAAGTGATTTTCGCCAGTCTCTGCTTAGGGCTACATCAAAAGCAAACAAACCATAAAGATAGAACTTGAAACTGCTTTATTGTGTCACGTTTCAAAGAGCTAGCACAAACCATGTTTGATTTAGAGTTTCAAATACATGTATCCATATAGGAGAAAACAGAGTGAAACCTAAAAATGAAAACGGTTACTGCAAACGAACGGTTTAACCTAGAAAAACGAAATTTGGTGAGCCAAGTTGTTTTCGTGTACTGATCATTACCTGAAAGAATCATCAAGATTGGGTGAAAAAATGTTTGCTGAGATTTCAGGCAACTCGTAGTTTTTTGTAAGCTTGGAAACCCCTTTAAATGAAAGTGATTTTCGGCAGTCTCTGCTTAAAGCTACATCAACACCAAACTAACCATAGAGATAGAACGTGAAACTGCTTTATTGTGTCAAGTTTCAAAGAGCTAGCACAAACCGTGTTTGATTTAGAGTTCCAAATACATGTAAACCCTATAGGAGAAAACAGAGTGAAACCTAAAAATGTAAACGGTTACTGCAAACGAACGGTTTAACCTAGAAGAACGAAATTTGGTGAGCCAAGTGCATTTGGTGTACTGATCATTACCTGAAAGAATCATCAAGATTGGGTGAAAAAATGTTTGCTGAGATTTCAGGCAACTCGTAGTTTTTTGGAAGCTTGGAACCCCTTTAAATGAAAGTGATTTTCGCCAGTCTCTGCTTAGAGCTACATCAACAGCAAACAAACCATAAAGATAGAACTTGAAACTGCTTTATTGTGTCAAGTTTCAAAGAGCTAGCACAAACCGTGTTTGATTTAGAGTTCCAAATACATGTATCCCTATAGGAGAAAACAGAGTGAAACCTAAAAATGAAAACGGTTACTGCAAACGAACGGTTTAACCTAGGAGAACGAAATTTGGTGAGCCAAGTGGATTTGGTGTACTGATCATTACCTGAAAGAATCATCAAGATTGGGTGAAAAAATGTTTGCTGAGATTTCAGGAAACTCGTAGTTTTTGGAAGCTTGGCCACCCCTTTCCATGAAAGTGATTTTTGCCAGTCTCTGCTTGAAGCTACATCAACAGCAAAAAAACCATAGAGATAGAACATGAAACTGCTTTATTGTGTCAGGTTAAAAAGAGCTATCACAAACCGTGTTTGATTTAGAGTTCCAAATACATGTATCCCTATAGGAGAAAACAGAGTGAAACCTAAAAATGAAAACGGTTATTGCAAATGAACGGTTTAACCTAGAAGAACGAAATTTGGTGAGCCAAGTGGATTTGGTGTACTGATCATTACCTGAAAGAATCATCAAGATTGGGTGAAAAAATGTTTGCTGAGATTTCAGGCAACTCGTAGTTTTTTGGAAGCTTGGAACCCCTTTAAATGAAAGTGATTTTCGCCAGTCTCTGCGTAGGGCTACATCAACAGCAAACAAACCATAAAGATAGAACTTGAAACTGCTTTATTGTGTCAAGTTTCAAAGAGCTAGCACAAACCGTGTTTGATTTAGAGTTCCAAATACATGTATCCCTGTAGGAGAAAACAGAGTGAAACCTAAAAATGAAAATGGTTACTGCAAACGAACGGTTTAAACTAGAAGAACGAAATTTGGTGAGCCAAGTGGTTTTCGTGTACTGATCATTACATGAAAGAATCATCAAGATTGGGTAAAAAAATGTTTGCTGAGATTTTGGCAACTCGAAGATTTTTGGAAGCTTGGCAACCCCTTTCCATGAAAGTGATTTTCGGCAGTCTCTGCTTAAAGCTACATAAACACCAAACAAACCATAGAGATAGAACTTGAAACTGCTTTATTGTGTCAAGTTTCAAAGAGCTAGCACAAACCGTGTTTGATTTAGAGTTCCAAATACATGTATCCCTTTAGGAGAAAACAGAGTGAAACCTAATAATGAAAACGCTTACTGCAAACGAACGGTTTAACCTAGAAGAAGGAAATTTTATGAGCCAATTGGTTTTGGTGTACTGATCATTACCTGAAAGAATCATCAAGATTGGGTGAAAAAATGTTTGCTGAGATTTCAGGCAACTCGTAGTTTTTTGGAAGCTTGGAACCCCTTTAAATGAAAGTGATTTTCGCCAGTCTCTGCTTAGAGCTACATCAACAGCAAACAAACCATAAAGATAGAACTTGAAACTGCTTTATTGTTTCAAGTTTCAAAGAGCTAGCACAAACCGTGTTTGATTTAGAGTTCCAAATACATGTATCCCTATAGGAGAAAACCGAGTGAAGCCTAAAAATGAAAACGGTTACTGCAAACGAACGGTTTAACCTAGAAGAACAAAATTTGGTGAGCCACGTGGTTTAGGTGTACTGATCATTACCTGAAAGAATCATCAAGATTGGGTGAAAAAATATTTGCTGAGATTTCAGGCAACTCGAAGATTTTTGGAAACTTGGCAACCCCTTTCCATGAAAGTGATTTTCGCCAGTCTCTGCTTAGGGCTACATCAACAGCAAACAAACCATAAAGATAGAACTTGAAACTGCTTTATTGTGTCAAGTTTCAAAGAGCTAGCACAAACCGTGTTTGATTTAGAGTTCCAAATACATGTATCCCTATAGGAGAAAACAGAGTGAAACCTAAAAATGAAAACGGTTACTGCAAACGAATGGTTTAACCTAGAAGAATGAAATTTGGTGAGCCAAGTGGTTTTGGTGTACTGATCATTACCTGAAAGAATCATCAAGATTGTGTGAAAAAATGTTTCCTGAGATTTCAGGCAACTCGTAGTTTTTTGGAAGCTTGGCACCCCTTTCCATGAAAGTGATTTTCGGCAGTCACTGCTTAAAGCTACATCAACACCAAACAAACCATAGAGATAGAACTTGAAACTGCTTTATTGTGTCAAGTTTCAAAGAGCTAGCACAAACCGTGTTTGATTTAGAGTTCCAAATACATGTATCCCTATAGGAGAAAACAGAGTGAAACCTAAAAATGAAAACGGTTACTGCAAACGAACGGTTTAACCTAGGAGAACGAAATTTGGTGAGCCAAGTGGATTTGGTGTTCTGATCAATACCTGAAAGAATCATCAAGATTGGGTGAAAAAATGTTTGCTGAGATTTCAGGCAACTCGTAGTATTTTGGAAGCTTGGCAACCCCTTTAAATGAAAGTGATTTTCGGCAGTCTCTGCTTAGGGCTACATCAACAGCAAACAAATCATAGAGATAGAACTTTAACTGCTTTATTGTGTCAAGTTTCAAAGAGCTAGCACAAACCGTGTTTGATTTAGAGTTCCAAATACATGTATCCCTGTAGGAGAAAACAGAGTGAAACCTAAAAATGAAAACGGTTACTGCAAACGAACGGTTTAAACTAGAAGAACGAAATTTGGTGAGCCAAGTGGATTTGGTGTACTAATCATTACCTGAAAGAATCATCAAGATTGGGTGAAAAAATGTTTGCTGAGATTTCAGGCAACTCGTAGTTTTTTGGAAGCTTGGCAACCCCTTTCCATGAAAGTGATTGTCGCCAGTCTCTGCTTAGGGCTACATCCACAGAAAACAAACCATAGAGATAGAACTTGAAACTGCTTTATTGTGTCAAGTTTCAAAGAGCTAGCACAAACCGTGTTTGATTTAGAGTTCCAAATACATGTATCCCTATAGGAGAAAACAGAGTGAAACCTAAAAATGAAAACGGTTACTGCAAACGAACGGTTTAACCTAGGAGAACGAAATTTGGTGAGCCAAGTGGATTTGGTGTACTGATCATTACCTGAAAGAATCATCAAGATTGGGTGAAAAAATGTTTGCTGAGATTTCAGGCAACTCGTAGTATTTTGGAAGCTTGGCAACCCCTTTAAATGAAAGTGATTTTCGCCAGTCTCTGCTTAGGGCTACATCAACAGCAAACAAATCATAGAGATAGAACTTTAACTGCTTTATTGTGTCAAGTTTCAAAGAGCTAGCACAAACCGTGTTTGATTTAGAGTTCCAAATACATGTATCCCTGTAGTAGAAAACAGAGTGAAACCTAAAAATGAAAACGGTTACTGCAAACAAACGGTTTAAACTAGAAGAACGAAATTTGGTGAGCCAAGTGGATTTGGTGTACTAATCATTACCTGAAAGAATCATCAAGATTGGGTGAAAAAATATTTGCTGAGATTTCAGGAAACTCGTAGTTTTTTGGAAGCTTTGCAACCCCTTTCCATGAAAGTGATTGTCGCCAGTCTCTGCTTAGGGCTACATCCACAGAAAACAAACCATAGAGATAGAACTTGAAACTGCTTTATTGTGTCAAGTTTCAAAGAGCTAGCACAAACCGTGTTTGATTTAGAGTTCCAAATACATGTATCCCTATAGGAGAAAACAGAGTGAAACCTAAAAATGAAAACGGTTACTGCAAACGAACGGTTTAACCTAGAAGAACGAAATTTTTTGAGCCAAGTGGTTTTGGTGTACTGATCATTACCTGAAAGAATCATCAAGATTGGGTGAAAAAATGTTTGCTGAGATTTCAGGCAACTCGTAGTTTTTTGGAAGCTTGGCAACTCTTTTCCATTAAAGTGATTTTCGCCAGTCTCGGCTTAGGGCTACATCAACAGCAAACAAACCATAGAGATAGAACTTTAAACTGCTTTATTGTGTCAAGTTTCAAAGAGCTAGCACAAACCGTGTTTGATTTAGAGTTCCAAATACATGTATTTCTATAGGAGAAAACAGAGTGAAACCTAAAAATGAAAACGGTTACTGCAAACGAACGGTTTAACCTAGGAGAACGAAATTTGGTGAGCCAAGTGGATTTGGAGTACTGATCATTACCTGAAAGAATCATCAAGATTGGGTGAAAAAATGTTTGCTGAGATTTCAGGCAACTCTTAGTATTTTGGAAGCTTGGCAACCCCTTTAAATGAAAGTGATTTTCGCCAGTCTCTGCTTAGGGCTACATCAACAGCAAACAAACCATAGAGATAGAACTTTAACTGCTTTATTGTGTCAAGTTTCAAAGAGCTAGCACAAAACGTGTTTGATTTAGAGTTCCAAATACATGTATCCCTATAGGAGAAAACAGAGTGAAACCTAAAAATGAAAACGGTTACTGCAAATGAACGGTTTAATCTAGAAGAACGAAATTTGGTGAGCCAAGTGGATTTGGTGTACTAATCATTACCTGAAAGAATCATCAAGATTGGGTGAAAAAATATTTGCTGAGATTTCAGGCAACTCGTACTTTTCTGGAAGCTTGGCAACCCCTTTCCATGAAAGTGATTGCTGCCAGTCTCTGCTTAGCGCTACATCCACAGCAAACAAACCATAGTGATAGAACTTGAAACTGCTTTATTGTGTCAAGTTTCAAAGAGCTAGCACAAACCGTGTTTGATTTAGAGTTCCAAATACATGTATCCCTATAGGCGCAAACAGAGTGAAACCTAAAAATGAAAACGGTTACTGCAAACGAACGGTTTAACCTAGAAGAACGAAATTTGGTGATCCAAGTGGTTTTGGTGTACTGATCATTACCTGAAAGAATCATCAAGATTGGGTGAAAATATGTTTGCTGAGATTTCAGGCAACTCGTAGTTTTTGGAAGCTTGGCAACTCCTTTCCATGAAAGTGATTTTCGCCAGTCTCTTCTTAGGGCTACATCAACAGCAAACAAACCATAGAGATAGAACTTGAAACTGCTTTATTGTGTCAAGTTTCAAAGAGCTACCACAAACCGTGCTTGATTTAGAGTTCCAAATACCTGTATCCCTATAGGAGAAAACAGAGTGAAACCTAAAAATGAAAACGGTTACTGCAAACGAACGGTTTAAACTAGAAGAACGAAATTTGGTGAGCCAAGTGGTTTTGGTGTACTGATCATTACCTGAAAGAATCATCAAGATTGGGTAAAAAAATGTTTGCTGAGATTTCAGGCAACTCGTAGTTTTTTGGAAGCTTGGCAACCCCTTTCCATGAAAGTGATTTTCGCCAGTCTCTGCTTAAAGCTACATCAACACCAAACAAACCATAGAGATCGAACTTGAAACTGCTTTATTGTGTCAAGTTTCAAAGAGCTAGAACAAACCGTGTTTTATTTATAGTTCCAAATACATGTATAACTATAGGAGAAAACAGAGTGAAACCTAAAAATAAAAACGGTTACTGCAAACGAACGGTTTAACCTAGAAGAACGAAATTTGTGAGCCAAGTGGTTTTGGTGTACTGATCATTACCTGAAAGAATCATCAAGATTGGGTGAAAAAATGTTTGCTGAGATTTCAGGCAACTCGTACTTTTCTGGAAGCTTGGCAACCCCTTTCCATGAAAGTGATTGTCGCCAGTCTCTCCTTAGGGCTACATCCACAGCAAACAAACAATAGAGATAGAACTTGAAACTGCTTTATTGTGTCAAGTTTCAAAGCGCTAGCACAAACCGTGTTTGATTTAGAGTTCCAAATACATGTATCTCTATAGGCGCAAACAGAGTGAAACCTAAAAATGAAAACGGTTACTGCAAACGAACGTTTTAACCTATAAGAACAAAATTTGGTGAGCCAAGTGGTTTTGGTGTACTGATCATTACCTGAAAGAATCATCAAGATTGGGTGAAAAAATGTTTGCTGAGATTTCAGGCCACTCGTAGTTTTTTGGAAGCTTGGCAACTCCTTTCCATGAAAGTGATTTTCTCCAGTCTCTTCTTAGGGCTACATCAACAGCAAACAAACCATAGAGATAGAACTTGAAACTGCTTTATTTTGTCAAGTTTCAAAGAGCTAGAACAAACCGTGTTTGATTTAGAGTTCCAAATACATGTATCCCTATAGGAGAAAACAGAGTGAAACCTAAAAATAAAAATGGTTACTGCAAATGAACGGTTTAACCTAGAAGAACGAAATTTGTGAGCCAAGTGGTTTTTGTGTACTGATCATTACCTGAAAGAATCATCAAGATTGGGTGAAAAAATGTTTGCTGAGATTTCAGGCAACTCGTACTTTTCTGGAAGCTTGGCAACCCCTTTCCATGAAAGTGATTGTCGCCAGTCTCTCCTTAGGGCTACATCCACAGCAAACAAACAATAGAGATAGAACTTGAAACTGCTTTATTGTGTCAAGTTTCAAAGCGCTAGCACAAACCGTGTTTGATTTAGAGTTCCAAATACATGTATCCCTATAGGAGAAAACAGAGTGAAACCTAAAAATGAAAACGGTTACTGAAAACGAACGTTTTAACCTACAAGAACAAAATTTGGTGAGCCAAGTGGTTTTGGTGTACTGATCATTACCTTAAAGAATCATCAAGATTGGGTGAAAAAATGTTTGCTGAGATTTCAGGCCACTCGTAGTTTTTTGGAAGCTTGGCAACTCCTTTCCATGAAAGTGATTTTCGCCAGTCTCTTCTTAGGGCTACATCAACAGCAAACAAACCATAGAGATAGAACTTGAAACTGCTTTATTGTGTCAAGTTTCAAAGAGCTACCACAAACCGTGTTTGATTTAGAGTTCCAAATACATGTATCCCTATAGGAGAAAACAGAGTGAAACCTAAAAATGAAAACGGATACTGCAAACGAACGGTTTAAACTAGAAGAACGAAATTTGGTGAGCCAAGTGGTTTTGGTGTACTGATCATTACCTGAAAGAATCATCAAGATTGGGTAAAAAAATGTTTGCTGAGATTTCAGAAAACTCGTAGTTTTTTGGAAGCTTGGCAACCCCTTTCCATGAAAGTGATTTTCGCGAGTCTCTGCTTAGGGCTACATCAACACCAAACAAACCATAAAGATCGAACTTGAAACTGCTTTATTGTGTCAAGTTTCAAAGAGCTAGAACAAACCCTGTTTGATTTAGAGTTCCAAATACATGTATCCCTATAGGAGAAAACAGAGTGAAACCTAAAAATGAAAACGGTTACTGCAAACGAACGGTTTAACCTAGAAGAACGAAATTTGGTGAGCCACGTGGTTTAGGTGTACTGATCATTACCTGAAAGAATCATCAAGATTGGGTGAAAAAATGTTTGCTGAGATTTCAGGCAACTCGAAGATTTTTGGAAGCTTGGCAACCTCTAACCATGAAAGTGATTTTAGCCTGTCTCTGCTTAGGGCTACATCAACAGCAAACAAACCATAGAGATAGAACTTGAAACTGCTTTATTGTGTCAAGTTTCAAAGAGCTAGCACAAACCGTGTTTGATTTAGAGTTCCAAATACATGTATCCCTATAGGCGCAAACAGAGTGAAACCTAAAAATGAAAACGGTTACTACAAACGAACGGTTTAACCTAGAATAACGAAATTTTTTGAGACAAGTAGTTTTGGTGTACTGATCATTACCTGAAAGAATCATCAAGATTGGGTGAAAAAATGTTTGCTGAGATTTCAGGCAACTCGTACTTTTTTGGAAGCTTGGCAACCCCTTTCCATGAAAGTGATTTTCGCCAGTCTCTGCTTAGGGCTACATCCACAGAAAACAAACCATAGAGATAGAACTTGAAACTGCTTTATTGTGTCAAGTTTCAAAGAGCTAGCACAAACCGTGTTTGATTTAGAGTTCCAAATACATGTATCCCTATAGGAGAAAACAGAGTGAAACCTAAAAATGAAAACGGTTACTGCAAACGATCGGTTTAACCTAGAAGAACGAAATTTGGTGAGCCAAGTGGTTTTGGTGTACTGATCATTACCTGAAAGAATCATAAAGATTGGGTGAAAAAATGTTTGCTGATATTTCAGGCAACTTTCAGTTTTTTGGTAGCTTGGCAACCCCTTTAAATGAAAGTGATTTTCGCGAGTCTCTGCTTAGGGCTACATCAACAGCAAACAAACCATAGAGATAGAACTTTAACTGCTTTATTGTGTCAAGTTTCAAAGAGCTAGCACAAACCGTGTTTGATTTAGAGTTCCAAATACATGTATCCCTATAGGAGAAAACAGAGTGAAACCTAAAAATGTAAACGGTTATTGCAAACGAACGGTTTAAACTAGAAGAACGAAATTTGGTGAGCCAAGTGGATTTGGTGTACTAATCATTACCTGAAAGAATCATCAAGATTGGGTGAAAAAATGTTTGCTGAGATTTCAGGCAACTCGTACTTTTTTGGAAGCTTGGCAACCCCTTTCCATGAAAGTGATTGTTGCCAGTCTCTGCTTAGGGCTACATCCACAGCAAACAAACCATAGAGATAGAACTTGAAACTGCTTTATTGTGTCAAGTTTCAAAGAGCTAGCACAAACCGTGTTTGATTTTGAGTTCCAAATACATGTATCCCTATAGGAGAAAACAGAGTGAAACCTAAAAATGAAAACGGTTACTACAAACGAACGGTTTAACCTAGAAGAACGAAATTTGGTGAGCCAAGTGGTTTTGGTGTACTGATCATTACCTGAAAGAATCATCAAGATTGGGTAAAAAAATGTTTGCTGAGATTTCAGAAAACTCGTAGTTTTTTGGAAGCTTGGCAACCCCTTTCCATGAAAGTGATTTTCGCGAGTCTCTGCTTAGGGCTACATCAACACCAAACAAACCATAAAGATCGAACTTGAAACTGCTTTATTGTGTCAAGTTTCAAAGAGCTAGAACAAACCCTGTTTGATTTAGAGTTCCAAATACATGTATCCCTATAGGAGAAACCAGAGTGAAACCTAAAAATGAAACCGGTTACTGCAAACGAACGGTTTAACCTAGAAGAACGAAATTTGGTGAGCCACGTGGTTTAGGTGTACTGATCATTACCTGAAAGAATCATCAAGATTGGGTGAAAAAATGTTTGCTGAGATTTCAGGAAACTCGAAGATTTTTGGAAGCTTGGCAACGTCTAACCATGAAAGTGATTTTAGCCTGTCTCTGCTTAGGGTTACATCAACATCAAACAAACCATAGAGATAGAACTTGAAACTGCTTTATTGTTTCAAGTTTCAAAGAGCTAGCACAAACCGTGTTCGATTTAGAGTTCCAAATACATGTATCCCTATAGGCGCAAACAGAGTGAAACCTAAAAATGAAAACGGTTACTACAAACGAACGGTTTAACCTAGAATAACGAAATTTTTTGAGACAAGTAGTTTTGGTGTACTGATCATTACCTGAAAGAATCATCAAGATTGGGTGAAAAAATGTTTGCTGAGATTTCAGGCAACTCGTACTTTTTTGGAAGCTTGGCAACCCCTTTCCATGAAAGTGATTTTCGCCAGTCTCTGCTTAGGGCTACATCCACAGAAAACAAACCATAGAGATAGAACTTGAAACTGCTTTATTGTGTCAAGTTTCAAAGAGCTAGCACAAACCGTGTTTGATTTAGAGTTCCAAATACATGTATCCCTATAGGAGAAAACAGAGTGAAACCTAAAAATGAAAACGGTTACTGCAAACGATCGGTTTAACCTAGAAGAACGAAATTTGGTGAGCCAAGTGGTTTTGGTGTACTGATCATTACCTGAAAGAATCATAAAGATTGGGTGAAAAAATGTTTGCTGAGATTTCAGGCAACTTTCAGTTTTTTGGTAGCTTGGCAACCCCTTTAAATGAAAGTGATTTTCGCGAGTCTCTGCTTAGGGCTACATCAACAGCAAACAAACCATAGAGATAGAACTTTAACTGCTTTATTGTGTCAAGTTTCAAAGAGCTAGCACAAACCGTGTTTGATTAAGAGTTCCAAATACATGTATCCCTATAGGCGCAAACAGAGTGAAACCTAAAAATGAAAACGGTTACTACAAACGAACGGTTTAACCTAGAATAACGAAATTTTTTGAGCCAAGTAGTTTTGGTGTACTGATCATTACCTGAAAGAATCATCAAGATTGGGTGAAAAAATGTTTGCTGAGATTTCAGGCAACTCGTAGTTTTTTGGAAGCTTGGCAACCACTTTTAATGAAAGTGATTTTCGCGAGTCTCTGCTTAGGGCTACATCAACAGCAAACAAACCATAAGAACTTTAACTGATTTATTGTGTCAAGTTTCAAAGAGCTAGCACAAACCGTGTTTGATTTAGAGTTCCAAATACATGTATCCCTATAGGAGAAAACAGAGTGAAACCTAAAAATGTAAACGGTTATTGCAAACGAACGGTTTAAACTAGAAGAACGAAAATTTGGTGAGCCAAGTGGATTTGGTGTACTAATCATTACCTGAAAGAATCATCAAGATTGGGTGAAAAATGTTTGCTGAGATTTCAGGCAACTCGTACTTTTTTGGAAGCTTGGCAACCCCTTTCCATGAAAGTAGATTGTTGCCAGTCTCTGCTTAGGGCTACATCCACAGAAAACAAACCATAGAGATAGAACTTGAAACTGCTTTATTGTGTCAAGTTTCAAAGAGCTAGCACAAACCTTGTTTGATTTAGAGTTCCAAATACATGTATCCCTATAGGAGAAAACAGAGTGAAACCTAAAAAATGAAAACGGTTACTACAAACGAACGGTTTAACCTAGAAGAACGAAATTTTGGTGAGCCAAGTGGTTTTGGTGTACTGATCATTACCTGAAAGAATCATCAAGATTGGGTGAAAAAATGTTTGCTGAGATTTCAGGCAACTCGTAGTTTTTTCGAAGCTTGGCAACCCCTTAAAATGAAAGTCATTTTCGCCAGTCTCTGCTTAGGGCTACATCAACAGCAAACAAAACATAGAGATAGAACTTTAACTGCTTTATTGTGTCAAGTTTCAAAGAGCTAGCACAAACCGAGTTTGATTTAGAGTTCCAAATACATGTATCCCTATAGAGAAAACAGAGTGAAACCTAAGAATGAAAATGGTTACTGCAAACGAACGGTTTAACCTAGAAGAACGAAATTTGGTGAGCCAAGTGGATTTGGTGTACTAATCATTACCTGAAAGAATCATCAAGATTGGGTGAAAAAATGTTTGCTGAGATTTCAGGCAACTCGTACTTTTCTGGAAGCTTGGCAACCCCTTTCCATGAAAGTGATTGTCGCCAGTCTCTGCTTAGGGCTACATCCACAGCAAACAACAATAGAGATAGGAACTTGAAACTGCTTTATTGTGTCAAGTTTCAAAGCGCTAGCACAAACCGTGTTTGATTTAGAGTTCCAAATACATGTATCTCTATAGGCGCAAACAGAGTGAAACCTAAAAATGAAAAACGGTTACTGCAAACGAACGTTTTAACCTATAAGAACAAAATTTGGTGAGCCAAGTGGTTTTGGTGTACTGATCATTACCTGAAAGAATCATCAAGATTGGGTGAAAAAATGTTTGCTGAGATTTCAGGCCACTCGTAGTTTTTTGGAAGCTTGGCAACTCCTTTCCATGAAAGTGATTTTCGCCAGTCTCTTCTTAGGGCTACATCAACAGCAAACAAACCATAGAGATAGAACTTGAAACTGCTTTATTGTGTCAAGTTTCAAAGAGCTACCACAAACCGTGTTTGATTTAGAGTTCCAAATACATGTATCCCTATAGGAGAAAACAGAGTGAAACCTAAAAATGAAAACGGTTACTGCAAACGAACGGTTTAAACTAGAAGAACGAAATTTGGTGAGCCAAGTGGTTTTGGTGTACTGATCATTACCTGAAAGAATCATCAAGATTGGGTAAAAAAAATGTTTGCTGAGATTTCAGAAAACTCGTAGTTTTTTGGAAGCTTGGCAACCCCTTTCATGAAAGTGATTTTCGCGAGTCTCTGCTTAGGGCTACATCAACAGCAAAGAAACCATAGAGATAGAACTTTGAAACTGCTTTATTGTGTCAAGTTTCAAAGAGCTACCACAAACCGTGTTTGATTTAGAGTTCCAAATACATGTATCCCTATAGGAGAAAACAGAGTGAAACCTAAAATGAAAATGGTTACTGCAAACGAACGGTTTAACCTAGAAGAACGAAATTTGGTGAGGCCACGTGGTTTAGGTGTAACTGATCATTACCTGAAAGAATCATCAAGATTGGGTGAAAAAATGTTTGCTGAGATTTCAGGCAACTCGAAGATTTTTGGAAGCTTGGCAACCTCTAACCATGAAAGTGATTTTAGCCTGTCTCTGCTTAGGGCTACATCAACAGCAAACAAACCATAGAGATAGAACTTGAAACTGCTTTATTGTGTCAAGTTTCAAAGAGCTACCACAAACCGTGTTTGATTTAGAGTTCCAAATACATGTATCCCTATAGGAGAAAACAGAATGAAACCTAAAAATGAAAACGGTTACTGCAAACGAACGGTTTAAACTAGAAGAACGAAATTTGGTGAGCCAAGTGGTTTTGGTGTACTGATCATTACCTGAAAGAATCATCAAGATTGGGTAAAAAAATGTTTGCTGAGATTTCAGAAAACTCGTAGTTTTTTGGAAGCTTGGCAACCCCTTTCCATGAAAGTGATTTTCGCGAGTCTCTGCTTAGGGCTACATCAACACCAACAAACCATAAAGATCGAACTTGAAACTGCTTTATTGTGTCAAGTTTCAAAGAGCTAGAACAAACCCTGTTTGATTTACAGTTCCAAATACATGTATCCCTATAGGAGAAAACAGAGTGAAACCTAAAAATGAAAACGGTTACTGCAAACGAACGTTTAACCTAGAAGAACGAAATTTGGTGAGCCACGTGGTTTAGGTGTACTGATCATTACCTGAAAGAATCATCAAGATTGGGTGAAAAAATGTTTGCTGAGATTTCAGGAAACTCGAAGATTTTTGGAAGCTTGGCAACGTCTAACCATGAAAGTGATTTTAGCCTGTCTCTGCTTAGGGCTACATCAACATCAAAACAAACCATAGAGATAGAAACTTGAAACTGCTTTATTGTGTCAAGTTTCAAAGAGCTAGCACAAACCGTGTTCGATTTAGAGTTCCAAATACATGTATCCCTATAGGCGCAAACAGAGTGAAACCTAAAAATGAAAACGGTTACTACAAACGAACGGTTTAACCTAGAATAACGAAATTTTTTGAGACAAGTAGTTTTGGTGTACTGATCATTACCTGAAAGAATCATCAAGATTGTGTGAAAAAATGTTTGCTGAGATTTCAGGCAACTCGTACTTTTTTGGAAGCTTGGCAACCCCTTTCCATGAAAGTGATTTTCGCCAGTCTCTGCTTAGGGCTACATCCACAGAAAACAAACCATAGAGATAGAACTTGAAACTGCTTTATTGTGTCAAGTTTCAAAGAGCTAGCACAAACCGTGTTTGATTTAGAGTTCCAAAATACATGTATCCCTATAGGAGAAAACAGAGTGAAACCTAAAAATGAAAACGGTTACTGCAAACGATCGGTTTAACCTAGAAGAACGAAATTTGGTGAGCCAAGTGGTTTTGGTGTACTGATCATTACCTGAAAGAATCATAAAGATTGGGTGAAAAAATGTATGCTGAGATTTCAGGCAACTTTCATTTTTTTGGTAGCTTGGCAACCCCTTTAAATGAAAGTGATTTTCGCGAGTCTCTGCTTAGGGCTACATCAACAGGAAAACAAACCATAGAGATAGAACTTTACCTGCTTTATTGTGTCAAGTTTCAAAGAGCTAGCACAAACCGTGTTGATTAAGAGTTCCAAATACATGTATCCCTATAGGCGCAAACAGAGTGAAACCTAAAAATGAAAACGGTTACTACAAACGAACGGTTTAACCTAGAATAACGAAATTTTTTGAGCCAAGTAGTTTTGGTGTACTGATCATTACCTGAAAGAATCATCAAGATTGGGTGAAAAAATGTTTGCTGAGATTTCAGGCAACTCGTAGTTTTTTGGAAGCTTGGCAACCCACTTTTAATGAAAGTGATTTTCGCGAGTCTCTGCTTAGGGCTACATCAACAGCAAACAAACCATAGAGACAGAACTTTAACTGATTTATTGTGTCAAGTTTCAAAGAGCTAGCACAAACCGTGTTTGATTTAGAGTTCCAAATACATGTATCCCTATAGGAGAAACAGAGTGAAACCTAAAAATGAAAAACGGTTATTGCAACGAACGGTTTAAACTAGAAGAACGAAATTTGGTGAGCCAAGTGGATTTGGTGTACTAATCATTACCTGAAAGAATCATCAAGATTGGGTGAAAAAATGTTTGCTGAGATTTCAGGCAACTCGTACTTTTTGGAAGCTTGGCAACCCCTTCCATGAAAGTGATTGTCGCCAGTCTCTGCTTAGGGCTACATCCACAGAAAACAAACCATAGAGATAGAAATTGAAACTGCTTTATTGTGTCAAGTTTCAAAGAGCTAGCACAAACCGTGTTTGATTTAGAGTTCCAAATACATGTATCCCTAAGGAGAAAACAGAGTGAAACCTAAAAATGAAAACGGTTACTACAAACGAACGGTTTAACCTAGAAGAACGAAATTTGGTGAGCCAAGTGGTTTTGGTGTACTGATCATTACCTGAAAGAATCATCCAAGATTGGGTGAAAAAATGTTTGCTGAGATTTCAGGCAACTCGTAGTTTTTTCGAAGCTTGGCAACCCCTTAAAATGAAAGTGATTTTCGCCAGTCTCTGCTTAGGGCTACATCAACAGCAAACAAAACATAGAGATAGAACTTTAACTGCTTATTGTGTCAAGTTTCAAAGAGCTAGCACAAACCTGTTGATTTAGAGTTCCAAATACATGTATCCCTATAGGAGAAAACAGAGTGAAACCTAAGAATGAAAATGGTTACTGCAAACGAACGGTTTAACCGAGAAGAACGAAATTGGTGAGCCAAGTGGATTTGGTGTACTAATCATTACCTGAAAGAATCATCAAGATTGGGTGAAAAAATGTTTGCTGAGATTTCAGGCAACTCGTACTTTTCTGGAAGCTTGGCAACCCCTTTCCATGAAAGTGATTGTCGCCAGTCTCTGCTTAGGCTACATCCACAGCAAACAAACAATAGAGATAGAACTTGAAACTGCTTTATTGTGTCAAGTTTCAAAGCGCTAGCACAAACCGTGTTTGATTAGAGTTCCAAATACATGTATCTCTATAGGCGCAAACAGAGTGAAACCTAAAAATGAAAATGGTTACTGCAAACGAACGTTTTAACCTATAAGAACAAAATTTGGTGAGCCAAGTGGTTTTGGTGTACTGATCATTACCTGAAAGAATCATCAAGATTGGGTGAAAAAATGTTTCCTGAGATTTCAGGCCACTCGTAGTTTTTTGGAAGCTTGGCAACTCCTTTCCATGAAAGTGATTTTCGCCAGTCTCTTCTTAGGGCTACATCAACAGCAAACAAACCATAGAGATAGAACTTGAAACTGCTTTATTGTGTCAAGTTTCAAAGAGCTAGCACAAAACCGTGTTTGATTTAGAGTTCCAAATACATGTATCCCTATAGGAGAAAACAGAGTGAAACCTAAAAATGAAAACGGTTACTGCAAACGAACGGTTTAAACTAGAAGAACGAAATTTGGTGAGCCAAGTGGTTTTGGTGTACTGATCATTACCTGAAAGAATCTCAAGATTGGGTGACAAAATGTTTGCTGAGATTTCAGGAAACTCGTAGTTTTTTGGAAGCTTGGCAACCCCTTTCCATGAAAGTGATTTTCGCGAGTCTCTGCTTAGGGCGACATCAACACCAAACAAAACCATAGAGATCGAACTTGAAACTGCTTTATTGTGTCAAGTTTCAAAGAGCTAGCACAAACCGTGTTTGATTTAGAGTTCCAAATACATGTATCCCTATAGGAGAAAACAGAGTGAAACCTAAAAATGAAAACGGTTACTGCAAACGAACGGTTTAACCTAGGAGAACGAAATTTGGTGAGCCAAGTTGATTTGGTGTACTGATCATTACCTGAAAGAATCATCAAGATTGGGTGAAAAAATGTTTGCTGAGATTTCAGGCAACTCGTAGTTTTTTGGAAACTTGGCAACCCCTTTCCATGAAAGTGATTTTTGGCAGTCTCTGCTTAAAAGCTACATCAACAGCAAACAAATCATAGAGATAGAACATGAAACTGCTTTATTGTGTCAGGTTAAAAAGAGCTAGCACAAACCGTGTTTGATTTAGAGTTCCAAATACATGTATCCCTATAGGAGAAAACATGGTGAAACCTAAAAATGAAAACGGTTATTGCAAATGAACGGTTTAACCTAAAAGAACGAAATTGGGTGAGCCAAGTGGATTTGGTGTACTGATCATTACCTGAAAAAATCATCAATATTGGGTGAAAAAATGTTTGCAGAGATTTCAGGCAACTCGTAGTTTTTTTGGAAGCTTGGAACCCCTTTAAATGAAAGTGATTTTCGCCAGTCTCTGCTTAGGGCTACATCAACAGCAAACAAACCATAGAGATAGAAACTTGAAACTGCTTTATTGTGTCAAGTTTCAAAGAGCTAGCACAAACCGTGTTTTGATTTAGAGTTCCAAATACATGTATCCCTATAGAGAAAACAGAGTGAAACCTAAAAATGAAAATGGTTACTGCAAACGAACGGTTTAAACAAGAAGAACGAAATTTGGTGAGCCAAGTGGTTTTGGTGTACTGATCATTACCTGAAAGAATCATCAAGATTGGGTAAAAAAATGTTTGCTGAGATTTCTGGCAACTCGAAGATTTTTAAAAGCTTGGCAACACCTTTCCATGAAACTGATTTTCGGCAGTCTCTGGTTAAAGCTACATAAACACCAAACAAACCATAGAGATAGAACTTGAACTGCTTTATTGTGTCAAGTTTCAAAGAGCTAGCACAAACCGTGTTGATTTAGAGTTCCAAATACATGTATCCCTATAGGAGAAAACAGAGTGAAACCTAATAATGAAAACGCTTACTGCAAACGAACGGTTTAACCTAGAAGAAGGAAATTTGGTGAGCCAGTGGTTTTGGTGTACTGATCATTACCTGAAAGAATCATCAAGATTGGGTGAAAAAATGTTTGCTGAGATTTCAGGAAACTCGTAGTTTTTTGGAAGCTTGGAACCCCTTTAAATGAAATTGATTTTCGCCAGTCTCTGCTTAGAGCTACATCAACAGCAAACAAACCATAAAGATAGAACTTGAAACTGCTTTATTGTTTCAAGTTTCAAAAAGCTAGCACAAACCGTGTTTGATTTAGAGTTCCAAATACATGTATCCCTATAGGAGAAAACCGAGTGAAACCTAAAAATGAAAACGGTTACTGCAAACGAATGGTTTAACCTAGAAGAACGAAATTTGGTGAGCCAAGTGGTTTTGGTGTACTGATCATTACCTGAAAGAATCATCAAGATTGGGTGAAAAAATGTTTGCTGAGATTTCAGGCAACTCGTAGTTTTTTGGAAGCTTGGAACCCCTTTAAATGAAAGTGATTTTCGCCAGTCTCTGCTTAGAGCTACATCAACAGCAAACAAACCATAAAGATAGAACTTGAAACTGCTTTATTGTTTCAAGTTTCAAAGGGCTAGCACAAACCGTGTTTGATTTAGAGTTCCAAATACATGTATCCCTATAGGAGAAACCGAGTGAAACCTAAAAATGAAAACGGTTACTGCAAACGAACGGTTTAACCTAGGAGAACGAAATTTGGTGAGCCAAGTGGTTTTGGTGTACTGATCATTACCTGAAAGAATCATCAAGATTGGGTGAAAAAGTGTTTGCTGAGATTTCAGGCAACTCGTAGTTTTTTGGAAGCTTGGCAACCCCTTTCCATGAAAAGTGATTTTCGCCAGTCTCTGATTAAAGCTACATCAACAACAAACAAACCATAGAGATCGAACTTGAAACTGCTTTAATGTGTCAAGTTTCAAAGAGCTAGCACAAACCGTGTTTGATTTAGAGTTCCAAATTACATGTATCCCTATAGGAGAAAACAGAGTGAAACCTAAAAATGAAAACGGTTACTGCAAACGAACGGTTTAACCTAGAAGAACGAAATTTGGTGAGCCAAGTGGTTTTGGTGTACTGATCATTACCTGAAAGTATCATCAACATTGGGTGAAAAAATGTTTGCTGATATTTCATTCAACTCGTAGTTTTTGGAAGCTTGGAACCCCTTTCCATGAAAGTGATTTTCGCCAGTCTCTGCTTAGGGCTACATCAACAGCAAACAAACCATAGAGATAGACCTTGAAACTGCTTCATTGTATCAAGTTTCAAAGAGCTAGCACAAACCTTGTTTGATTTAGAGTTCCAAATACATGTATCCCTATAGGAGAAAACAGAGTGAAACCTAAAAATGAAAACGGTTACTGCAAACGAACGGTTTAACCTAGAAGAACGAAATTTGGTGAGCCAAGTGGTTTTGGTGTCCTGATCATTACCTGAAAGAATCATCAAGATTGGGTGAAAAAATGTTTGCTGAGATTTCAGGCAACTCGTAGTTTTTGGAAGCTTGGCAACCCCTTTAAATGAAAGTGATTTTCGCCAGTCTCTGCTTAGGGCTACATCAACAGCAAACAAACCATAGAGATAGAACTTGAAACTGCTTTTCTGTGTCAAGTTTCAAAGAGCTAGCACAAACCGTGTTTGGTTTAGAGTTCCAAATACATGTATACCTATAGGAGAAAACAGAGTGAAACTAAAAAATGAAAACGGTTACTGCAAACGAACGGTTTAACCTAGAAGAACGAAATTTGGTGAGCCAAGTGCTTTTGGTGTACTGATCATTACCTGAAAGAATCATCAAGACTTGGCGTTAAATCACTGTTTGCGATTTAGGAAGGTAGTTAGCCAAAAGCTTGGCAACCCTTTAAATGAAAGTGATTTTCGCCAGTCTCTGCTTGGGCTACATCACAAGCAAACAAATAAAGATAGAACTTGAAACTGCTTTATTGTGTCAAGTTCAAAAGAGCTAGCACAAACCGTGTTTGATTTAGAGTTCCAAATACATGTATCCCTATAAGAGTAAACAGAGTGAAACCTAAAAATGAAAACGTTACTTCAAACGAACGGTTTAACCTAGAAGTATGAAATTTTGTGAGCCAAGTGGTTTTGGTGTACTGATCATTACCTGAAAGAATCATCAAGATTGGGTGAAAAAATGTTTGCTGAGATTTCAGGAAACTCGTAGTTTTTTGAAGCTTGGCAACCCCTTTAAATGTAAATGATTTTCGCAAGTCTCTGCTTTCAGCTACATCAACAGCAAACAAACCATAGAAGATAGAACTTGAAACTGCTTTATTGTGTCAAGTTTCAAAGAGCTAGCACAAACCGTGTTTGATTTAGAGTTCAAAATACGTGTATCCCTATAGGAGAAAACAGAGTGAAACTAAAAATGAAAACGGTTACTGCAAACAAACTGTTTAACCTAGAAGAACCAAATTTGGTGAGCCAAGTGCTTTTGGTGTACTGATCATTACCTGAAGGAATCATCAAGATTGGTGGAAAAAATGTTTGCTGAGATTTCAGGCAACTCGTAGTTTTTTGGAAGCTTGGCAACCCCTTAAAATGAAAGTGATTTTCGCCAGTCTCCGCTTAGGGCTACATCAACAGCAAAGAAACCATAGAGATAGAACTTGAAACTGCTTTATTGTGTCAAGTTTCAAAGAGCTAGCACAAACCGTGTTTGATTTAGAGTTCCAAATACATGTATCCCTATAAGAGAAAACAGAGTGAAACCTTAAAAATGGAAAACGGTTACTGCAAACGAACGGTTTAACCTAGAAGAACGAAATTTGGTGAGCCAAATGCTTTTGTGTACTGATCATTACCTGAAAGAATCATCAAGATTGGGTGAAGAAATGTTTGCTGAGATTTCAGGCAACTCGTAGTTTTGGAAGCTTTGGCAACCCCTTTAAATGAAAGTGATTTTCGCCAGTCTCTGCTTTGGGCTACATCAACAGAAAACAAACCATAGAGATAGAACTTGAAACTGCTTTATTGTGTCAAGTTTCAAAGAGCTAGCACAAACCGTGTTTGATTTAGAGTTCCAAATACATGTATCCCTATAGGAGAAAACAGAGTGAAACCTAAAAATGAAAACGGTTACTGCAAACGAACGGTTTAACCTAGAAGAACGAAATTTGGTGAGCCAAGTGGTTTTGGTGTCCTGATCATTACCTGAAAGAATCATCAAGATTGGGTGAAAAAATGTTTGCTGAGATTTCAGGCAACTCGTAGTTTTTGGAAGCTTGGCAACCCCTTTAATGAAAGTGATTTTCGCCAGTCTCTGCTTAGGGCTACATCAACAGCAAACAAACCATAGAGATAGAACTTGAAACTGCTTTTCTGTGTCAAGTTTCAAAGAGCTAGCACAAACCGTGTTTGTTTAGAGTTCCAAATACATGTATACCTATAGGAGAAAACAGAGTGAAACCTGAAAATGAAAACGGTTACTGCAAAAGAACGGTTTAACCTAGAAGAATGAAATTTGGGGAGCCAAGTGGTTTTGGTGTACTGATCATAACCTGAAAGAATCATCAAGATTGGGTGAAAAAATGTTTGCTGAGATTTCAGGCAACTCATAGTTTTTTGAAAGCTTGGCAACCCCTTTCCATGAAAGTGATTTTCGCCAGTCTCTGCTTAGGGCTACATCAACAGCAAACAAACCATAGAGATAGAACTTGAAACTGCTTTATTGTGTCAAGTTTCAAAGAGCTAGCACAAACCGTGTTTGATTTAGAGTTCCAAATACATGTATCCCTATAGGAGAAAACAGAGTGAAACCTAAAAATGAAAACGGTTACTGAAAACGAACGGTTTAACCTAGAAGAACGAAATTTGGTGAGCCAAGTGGTTATGGTGTACTGATCATTACCTGAAAGAATCATCAAGATTGGGTGAAAAATGTTTGCTGAGATTTCAGGCAACTCGTAGATTTTTGGAAGCTTGGCAACCCCCCTTTAAATGAAAGTGATTTTCGCCAGTCTCTGCTTAGGGCTACATCAACAGCAAACAAAGCATAGAGATAGAACTTGAAACTGGTTTATTGTGTCAAGGTTCAAAGAGTTAGCACAAACCGTGTTTGATTAGAGTTCCAAATACATGTATCCCTATAGAAGAAAACAGAGTGAAACCTAAAAATGAAACGGTTACTGCAAACGAACGGTTTAACCTAGAAGAACGAAATTTGGTGAGCCAAGTGCTTTTGGTGTACTGATCATTACCTGAAAGAATCATCAAGATTGGGTGAAGAAATGTTTGCTGAGATTTCAGGCAACTCGTAGTTTTTGGAAGCTTGGCAACCCCTTTAAATGAAAGTGATTTTCGCCAGTCTCTGCTTTGGGCTACATCAACAGAAAACAAACCATAGAGATAGAACTTGAAACTGCTTTATTGTGTCAAGTTTCAAAGAGCTAGCACAAACCGTGTTTGATTTAGAGTTCCAAATACATGTATCCCTATAGGAGAAAACAGAGTGAAACCTAAAAATGAAAACGGTTACTGCAAACGAACGGTTTAACCTAGAAGAACGAAATTTGGTGAGCCAAGTGATTTTGGTGTACTGATCATTACCTGAAAGTATCATCAAGATTGGGTGAAAAAATGGTTTGCTGAGATTTCAGGGAACTCGTAGTTTTTTGGAAGCTTGGCAACCGCTTTCCATGAAAGTGATTTTCGCCAGTCTCTGCTTAGGGCTACATCAACAGCAAACAAACCATAGAGATAGAACTTGAAACTGCTTTATTGTGTCAAGTTTCAAAGAGCTAGCACAAACCGTGTTTGATTTAGAGTTCCAAATACATGTATCCCTATAGGAGAAAACAGAGTGAAACCTAAAAATGAAAACGGTTACTGCAAATGAACTGTTTAACCTAGAAGAACGAAATTTGGAGAGCCAAGTGCTTTTGGTGTACTGATCATTACCTGAAGGAATCATCAAGATGGGTGAAAAAATGTTTGCTGAGATTTCAGGCAACTCGTAGTTTTTTGGAAGCTTGGAACCCCTTTAAATGAAAGTGATTTTCGCCAGTCTCCGCTTAGGACTACATCAAGAGCAAACAAACCATAGAGATAGAACTTGAAACTTCTTTTCTGTGTCAAGTTTCAAAAGCTAGCACAAACCGTGTTTGATTTAGAGTTCCAAATACATGTATCCCTAAAGGAGAAAACAGAGTGAAACCTAAAAATGAAAACGGTTAATGCAAACGAACGGTTTAACCTAGAAGAACGAAATTTGGTGAGCCAAGTGCTTTTGGTGTACTGATCATTACCTGAAAGAATCATCAAGATTGGGTGAAAAAATGTTTGCTGAGATTTCAGGCAACTCGTAGTTTTTTGGAAGCTTGGAACCCCTTTAAATAAAAGTGATTTTCGCCAGTCTCTGCTTAGGGATACATCAACAGCAAACAAACCATAGAGATAGAACTTGAAACTGCTTTATTGTGTCAAGTTTCAAAGAGCTAGCACAAACCGTGTTCGATTTAGAGTTCCAAATACATGTATCCCTATAGGAGAAAACAGAGTGAAACCTAAAAATGAAAACGGTTACTGCAAACGAACGGTTTAACCTAGAAGAACGAAATTTGGTGAGCCAAGTGGATTTGGTGTACTGATCATTACCTGAAAGAATCATCAAGATTGGGTGAAGTAATGTTTGCTGAGATTTCAGGCAACTCGTAGTTTTGGAAGCTTGGCAACCCCTTTAAATGAAAGTGATTTTCGCCAGTCTCTGCTTAGGGTTACATCAACAGCAACAAACCATAGAGATAGAACTTGAAACTTCTTTTCTTTGTCAAGTTTCAAATAGCTAGCACAAACCGTGTTTGATTTAGAGTTCCAAATACATATATCCCTATAGGAGAAAACAGAGTGAAACCTAAAATGAAAACGGTTACTGCAAACGAACGGTTTAACCTAGAAGAACGAAATTTGGTGAGCCAAGTGGTTATGGTGTACTGATCATTACCTGAAAGAATCATCAAGATTGGGTGAAAAAATATTTGCTAAGATTTCAGGCAACTCGTAGTTTTTTGGAAGCTTGGCAACCCCTTTCCATAAAAGTTATTTTCGCCAGTCTCTGCTTAGGACTACATCAACAGCAAACAAACCATAGAGATAGAACTTGAAACTGCTTTATTGTGTCCAGTTTCAAAGAGCTAGCACAAAACGTGTTTGATTTAGAGTTCCAAATACATGTATCCCTATAGGAGAAAACAGAGTGAAACCTAAAAATGAAACCGGTTACTGCAAACGAACGGTTTAACCTAGAAGAATTGAAATTTGGTGAGCCAAGTGGTTTTGGTGTACTGATCATTACCTGAAAGAATCATCAAGATTGGGTGAAAAAATGTTTGCTGAAATTTCAGGCAATTCGTAGTTTTTGGAAGCTTGGAACCTCTTTAAATGAAAGTGATTTCGCCAGTCTCTGCTTAGGGCTACATCAACAGCAAACAAACTATAGAGATAGAACTATAACTGCTGTATTGTGTCACGTTTCAAAGAGCTAGCACAAACCGTGTTTGATTTAGAGTTCCAATACATGTATCCCTATAGGAGAAAACAGAGTGAAACCTAAAAATGAAAACGGTTACTGCAACGAACGGTTTAACCTAGAAGAACGAAATTTGGTGAGCCAAGTGGTTTTGGTGTACTGATCATTACCTGAAAGAATCATCAAA
Source organism: Ictidomys tridecemlineatus (assembly GCF_052094955.1). Classification (NCBI taxonomy): domain Eukaryota; kingdom Metazoa; phylum Chordata; class Mammalia; order Rodentia; family Sciuridae; genus Ictidomys; species Ictidomys tridecemlineatus. Next base: position 36,272 of record NW_027523534.1, read on the forward strand.
TTGGGTGAAAAAATGTTTGCTGAGATTTCAGGCAACTCGTAGTTTTTTGGAAGCTTGGAACCCCTTTAAATAAAAGTGATTTTCGGAGTCTCTGCTTAGGGCTACATCAACAGCAAACAAACCATAGAGATAGAAATTGAAACTGCTTTAATTGTGTAAAATTTCTAAGAGCTAGCACAAACCGTGTTTGATTTAGAGTTCCAAATACATGTATCCGTATAGGAGAAAACAGAGTGAAACCCTAAAAATGAAAACGGTTACTGCAAACGAACGGTTTACACTAGAAGCACGAAATTTGGTGAGCCAAGTGGTTTTGGTGTACTGATTAATACCTAAAAGAATCATCAAGATTGGGTGAAAAAAAGTTTGCTGAGATTTCAGGCAACTCGTAGTTTTTTGGAAGCGTGGCAACCCCTTTAAATGAAAGTGATTTTCGCCAGTGTCTGCTTAGGGCTACATCAACAGCAAACAAACCATAGAGATAGAACTTGAAACTGCTTTATTGTGTCAAGTTTCAAAGAGCTAGCACAAACCGTGTTTGATTTAGAGTTCCAAATACATGTATCCCTATAGGAGGAAACAGAGTGAAACCTAAAAATGAAAACGGTTACTGCAAACGAACAGTTTAACCTAGAAGAACGAAATTTGGTGAGCCAAGTGGTTTTGGTGTACTGATCATGACCTGAAAGAATCATCAAGATTGGGGGAAAAAATGTTTGCTGAGATTTCAGGCAACTCGTAGTTTTTTGGAAGCTTGGAACCCCTTTAAATGAAAGTGATTTTCGCCAGTCTCTGCTTAGGGCTACATCAACAGCAAACAAATCATAGAGATAGAACTTGAAACTGCTTTATTGTGTCAAGTTTCAAAGAGCTAGCACAAACCGTGTTTGATTTAGAGTTCCAAATACATGTATCCCCTATTGGAGAAAACAGAGTGTAACCTAAAAATGTAAACGGTTACAGCAAACGAACGGTTTAACCTAGAAGAACGAAATTTGGTGAGCCAAGTGCTATTGGTGTACTGATCATTACCTGAAAGAATCATCAAGATTGGGTGAAAAAATGTTTGCTGAGATTTCAGGAAACTCGTAGTTTTTTGGAAGCTTGGCAACCTATTTCCATGAAAGTGATTTTCACCAGTCTCTGCTTAGGGCTACATCAACAGCAAATAAACCATAGAGATAGAACTTGAAACTGCTTTATTGTGTCAAGTTTCAAAGAGCTAGCACAAACCGTGTTTGATTTAGAGTTCCAAATACATGTATCCGTATAGGGAGAAAACAGAGTGAAACCTAAAAATGAAAACGGTTACTGCAAACGAACGGTTTATCCTAGAAGAACGAAATTTGGTGAGCCAAGTGGTTATGGTGTACTGATCATTACCTGAAAGAATCATCAAGATTGGGTGAAAAAATGTTGCTAAGATTTCAGGCAACTCGTAGTTTTTTGGAAGCGTGGCAACCCCTTTAAATGAAAAGTGATTTTCGCCAGTGTCTGCTTAGGGCTTCATCAACAGCAAACAAACCATAGAGATAGAACTGAAACTGCTTTATTGTGTCAAGTTTCAAAGAGATAGCACAAACCGTGTTTGATTTAGAGTTCCATATACATGTATCCCTATAGGAGAAAACAGAGTGAAACCTAAAAATGAAAACGGTTACTGCAAACGAACGGTTTAACCTAGAAGAACGAAATTTGGTGAGCCAAGTGGTTTTGGTGTACTGATCATTACCTGAAAGAATCATCAAGATTGGGTGAAAAAATGTTTGCTGAGATTTCAGGCAACTCGTAGTTTTTGGAAGCTTGGCAACCCCTTTAAATGAAAGATGATTTTCGCCAGTCTCTGCTTAGGGCTACATCAACAGCAAACAAACCATAGAGATAGAACATGAAACTGCTTTATTGTGTCAAGTTTCAAAGAGCTAGCACAAACCGTGTTTGATTCAGAGTTCCAAATACATGTATACCTATAGGAGAAAACAGAGTGAAACCTAAAAATGAAAACGGTTACTGCAAACGAACGGTTTAACCTAGAAGAACGAAATTTGGTAGCCAAGTGGTTATGGTGTACTGATAATTACCTAAAAGAATCATCAAGATTGTCTGAAAAAATGTTTGCTGAGATTTCAGGCAACTCGTAGATTTTTGGAAGCTTGGCAACACCTTTAAATGAAAGTGATTTTCGCCCAGTCTCTGCTTAGGGCTACATCAACAGCAAACAAACCATAGAGATAGAACTTGAAACTGCTTTATTGTGTCAAGTTTCAAAGAGCTAGCACAAACCGTGTTTGATTTAGAGTTCCAAATACATGTATCCCTATAGGAGAAAACAGAGTGAAACCTAAAAATGAAAACGGTTACTGGAAACGAACGGTTTAACCTAGAAGAACGAAATTAGGTGAGCCAAGTGCTTTTGGTGTACTGATCATTACCTGAAAGAATCATCAAGATTGGGTGAAAAAATGTTTGCTGAGATTTCAGGCAACTCGTAGTTTTTTGGAAGCTTGGAAACCCCTTTAAATTAAAGTGATTTTCGCCAGTCTCTGCTTAGGGCTTCATCAACAGCAAACAAACCATAGAGATAGGAACTTGAAACTGCTTTATTGTGTCAAGTTTCAAAGAGCTAGCACAAACCGTGATTGATTTAGAGTTCCAAATACATTTATCCCTATAGGAGAAAACAGAGTGAAACCTAAAAATGAAAACGGTTACTGCAAACGAACGGTTTAACCTAGAAGAACGAAATTTGGTGAGCCAAGTGGTTTTGGTTTACTGATCATTACCTGAAAGAATCATCGAGATTGGGTGAAAAAATGTTTGCTGAGATTTCAGGCAACTCGTAGTTTTTTGGAAGCTTGGAACCCCTTTAAATAAAAGTGATTTTCGCCAGTCTCTGCTTAGGGCTACATCAACAGCAAACAAACCATAGAGATAGAACTTGAAACTGCTTTATTGTGTCAAGTTTCAAAGAGCTTGCACAACCGTGTTTGATTTAGAGTTCCAAATACATGTATCCCTATAGGAGAAACAGAGTGAAACCTAGAATGAAAACGGTTACTGAAAACGAACGGTTTAAACTAGAGGAACGAAATTTGGTGAGCCAAGTGCTTTTGTTTGTACTGATCATTACCTGAAAGAATCATCAAGTTGGGTGAAAAAATGTTTGCTGAGATTTCAAGCAACTCGTAGTTTTTTGGAAGCTTTGCAACCCCTTTCCATGAAAGTGATTTTCGCCAGTCTCTGCTTAGGGCTACATCAACAGCATACAAACCATAGAGATAGAACTTGAAACTGCTTTTCTGTGTCAAGTTTCAAAGAGCTAGCACAAACCGTGTTTGATTTAGAGTTCCATATACATGTATCCCTTTAGGAGAAAACAGAGTGAAACCTAAAAATGAAAACGGTTACTGCAATCGAACGGTTTAACCTAGAAGAACGAAATTTGGTGAGCCAGGTGGTTTTGGTGTACTGATCATTATCTTAAAGAATCATCAAGATTGGGTGAAAAAATGTTTGCTGAGATTTCAGGCAACTCGTAGTCTTTTGGAAGCTTGGAACCCCTTTAAATGAAAGTGATTTTGCCAGTCTCTGCTTAGAGCTACATCAACAGCAAACAAACCATAGAGATAGAACTTGAAACTGCTTTATTGTGTCAAGTTTCAAAGAGCTTGCACAAACCGTGTTCGATTTAGAGTTCCAAATACATGTATCCCCTATAGGAGAAAACAGAGTGAAACCTAAAAATGAAAACGGTTACTGCAAATGAACGATTTAACCTAGACGAACGAAATTTGGTGAGCCAAGTGCTTTTGTTGTACTGATCATTACCTGAAAGAATCATCAAGTTTGGGTGAAAAAATGTTTGCTGAGATTTCAAGCAACTCGTAGATTTTTGGAAGCTTTGCAACCCCTTTCCATGAAAGTGATTTTAGCCAGTCTCTGCTTAGGGCTACATCAACAGCAAACAAACCATAGAGATAGAACTTGAAACTGCTTTTCTGTGTCAAGTATCAAAGAGCTAGCACAAACCGTGTTTGATTTAGACTTCCATATACATGTATCCCTATAGGAGAAAACAGAGTGAAACCTAAAAATGAAAACGGTTACTGCAAACGAACGATTTAACCTAGAAGAACGAAATTTGGTGAGCCAAGTGCTTTTGGTGTACTGATCATTACCTGAAAGAATCGTCAAGATAGGGTGAAAAAATGTATGCTGAGATTTCAGGCAACTCGTAGTTTTTTGGAAGCTTGGCAACCCCTTTCCATGAAAGTAATTTTCACCAGTCTCTCCTTAGGGCTACATAAACAGCAAAGTAACCATAGTGATACAACTTGAAACTGCTTTCTTGTGTCAAGTTTCAAAGAGCTAGCACAAACCTTGTTGATTTAGAGTTCCAAATACATGTATCCCTATAGGAGAAAACAGAGTGAAACCTAAAAATGAAAACGGTTACTGCAAACGAACGGTTTAACCTAGAAGAACGAAATTTGGTGAGCCAAGTGGTTTTGGTGTACTGATCATTACCTGAAAGAATCATCAAGATTGGGTGAAAAAATGTTTGCTGAGATTTCAGGCAACTCGTAGTTTTTTGGAAGCTTGGAACCCCTTTAAATAAAAGTGATTTTCGGAGTCTCTGCTTAGGGCTACATCAACAGCAAACAAACCATAGAGATAGAAATTGAAACTGCTTTATTGTGTAAAATTTCTAAGAGCTAGCACAAACCGTGTTTGATTTAGAGTTCCAAATACATGTATCCCTATAGGAGAAAACAGAGTGAAACCTAAAAATGAAAACGGTTACTGCAAACGAACGGTTTACACTAGAAGAACGAAATTTGGTGAGCCAAGTGGTTTTGGTGTACTGATTAATACCTAAAAGAATCATCAAGATTGGGTGAAAAAATGTTTGCTGAGATTTCAGGCAACTCGTAGTTTTTTGGAAGCGTGGCAACCCCTTTAAAGGAAAGTGATTTTCGCCAGTGTCTGCTTAGGGCTACATCAACAGCAAACAAACCATAGAGATAGAACTTGAAACTGCTTTATTGTGTCAAGTTTCAAAGAGCTAGCACAAACCGTGTTTGATTTAGAGTTCCAAATACATGTATCCCTATAGGAGGAAACAGAGTGAAACCTAAAAATGAAAACGGTTACTGCAAACGAACAGTTTAACCTAGAAGAACGAAATTTGGTGAGCCAAGTGGTTTTGGTGTACTGATCATGACCTGAAAGAATCATCAAGATTGGGGGAAAAAATGTTTGCTGAGATTTCAGGCAACTCGTAGTTTTTTGGAAGCTTGGAACCCCTTTAAATGAAAGTGATTTTCGCCAGTCTCTGCTTAGGGCTACATCAACAGCAAACAAACCATAGAGATAGAACTTGAAACTGCTTTATTGTGTCAAGTTTCAAAGAGCTAGCACAAACCGTGTTTGATTTAGAGTTCCAAATACATGTATCCCTATTGGAGAAAACAGAGTGTAACCTAAAAATGTAAACGGTTACAGCAAACGAACGGTTTAACCTAGAAGAACGAAATTTGGTGAGCCAAGTGCTATTGGTGTACTGATCATTACCTGAAAGAATCATCAAGATTGGGTGAAAAAATGTTTGCTGAGATTTCAGGAAACTCGTAGTTTTTTGGAAGCTTGGCAACCTATTTCCATGAAAGTGATTTTCACCAGTCTCTGCTTAGGGCTACATCAACAGCAAATAAACCATAGAGATAGAACTTGAAACTGCTTTATTGTGTCAAGTTTCAAAGAGCTAGCACAAACCGTGTTTGATTTAGAGTTCCAAATACATGTATCCCTATAGGAGAAAACAGAGTGAAACCTAAAAATGAAAACGGTTACTGCAAACGAACGGTTTATCCTAGAAGAACGAAATTTGGTGAGCCAAGTGGTTATGGTGTACTGATCATTACCTGAAAGAATCATCAAGATTGGGTGAAAAAATGTTTGCTAAGATTTCAGGCAACTCGTAGTTTTTTGGAAGCATGGCAACCCCTTTAAATGAAAGTGATTTTCGCCAGTGTCTGCTTAGGGCTTCATCAACAGCAAACAAACCATAGAGATAGAACTTGAAACTGCTTTATTGTGTCAAGTTTCAAAGAGATAGCACAAACCGTGTTTGATTTAGAGTTCCATATACATGTATCCCTATAGGAGAAAACAGAGTGAAACCTAAAAATGAAAACGGTTACTGCAAACGAACGGTTTAACCTAGAAGAACGAAATTTGGTGAGCCAAGTGGTTTTGGTGTACTGATCATTACCTGAAAGAATCATCAAGATTGGGTGAAAAAATGTTTGCTGAGATTTCAGGCAACTCGTAGTTTTTGGAAGCTTGGCAACCCCTTTAAATGAAAGTGATTTTCGCCAGTCTCTGCTTAGGGCTACATCAACAGCAAACAAACCATAGAGATAGAACATGAAACTGCTTTATTGTGTCAAGTTTCAAAGAGCTAGCACAAACCGTGTTTGATTCAGAGTTCCAAATACATGTATACCTATAGGAGAAAACAGAGTGAAACCTAAAAATGAAAACGGTTACTGCAAACGAACGGTTTAACCTAGAAGAACGAAATTTGGTAGCCAAGTGGTTATGGTGTACTGATAATTACCTAAAAGAATCATCAAGATTGTCTGAAAAAATGTTTGCTGAGATTTCAGGCAACTCGTAGATTTTTGGAAGCTTGGCAACACCTTTAAATGAAAGTGATTTTCGCCAGTCTCTGCTTAGGGCTACATCAACAGCAAACAAACCATAGAGATAGAACTTGAAACTGCTTTATTGTGTCAAGTTTCAAAGAGCTAGCACAAACCGTGTTTGATTTAGAGTTCCAAATACATGTATCCCTATAGGAGAAAACAGAGTGAAACCTAAAAATGAAAACGGTTACTGGAAACGAACGGTTTAACCTAGAAGAACGAAATTAGGTGAGCCAAGTGCTTTTGGTGTACTGATCATTACCTGAAAGAATCATCAAGATTGGGTGAAAAAATGTTTGCTGAGATTTCAGGCAACTCGTAGTTTTTTGGAAGCTTGGAACCCCTTTAAATTAAAGTGATTTTCGCCAGTCTCTGCTTAGGGCTTCATCAACAGCAAACAAACCATAGAGATAGAACTTGAAACTGCTTTATTGTGTCAAGTTTCAAAGAGCTAGCACAAACCGTGATTGATTTAGAGTTCCAAATACATTTATCCCTATAGGAGAAAACAGAGTGAAACCTAAAAATGAAAACGGTTACTGCAAACGAACGGTTTAACCTAGAAGAACGAAATTTGGTGAGCCAAGTGGTTTTGGTTTACTGATCATTACCTGAAAGAATCATCGAGATTGGGTGAAAAAATGTTTGCTGAGATTTCAGGCAACTCGTAGTTTTTTGGAAGCTTGGAACCCCTTTAAATAAAAGTGATTTTCGCCAGTCTCTGCTTAGGGCTACATCAACAGCAAACAAACCATAGAGATAGAACTTGAAACTGCTTTATTGTGTCAAGTTTCAAAGAGCTTGCACAAACCGTGTTTGATTTAGAGTTCCAAATACATGTATCCCTATAGGAGAAAACAGAGTGAAACCTAGAAATGAAAACGGTTACTGAAAACGAACGGTTTTAAACTAGAGGAACGAAATTTGGTGAGCCAAGTGCTTTTGTTGTACTGATCATTACCTGAAAGAATCATCAAGTTTGGGTGAAAAAATGTTTGCTGAGATTTCAAGCAACTCGTAGTTTTTTGGAAGCTTTGCAACCCCTTTCCATGAAAGTGATTTTCGCCAGTCTCTGCTTAGGGCTACATCAACAGCATACAAACCATAGAGATAGAACTTGAAACTGCTTTTCTGTGTCAAGTTTCAAAGAGCTAGCACAAACCGTGTTTGATTTAGAGTTCCATATACATGTATCCCTTTAGGAGAAAACAGAGTGAAACCTAAAAATGAAAACGGTTACTGCAATCGAACGGTTTAACCTAGAAGAACGAAATTTGGTGAGCCAGGTGGTTTTGGTGTACTGATCATTATCTTAAAGAATCATCAAGATTGGGTGAAAAAATGTTTGCTGAGATTTCAGGCAACTCGTAGTCTTTTGGAAGCTTGGAACCCCTTTAAATGAAAGTGATTTTTGCCAGTCTCTGCTTAGAGCTACATCAACAGCAAACAAACCATAGAGATAGAACTTGAAACTGCTTTATTGTGTCAAGTTTCAAAGAGCTTGCACAAACCGTGTTCGATTTAGAGTTCCAAATACATGTATCCCTATAGGAGAAAACAGAGTGAAACCTAAAAATGAAAACGGTTACTGCAAATGAACGATTTAACCTAGACGAACGAAATTTGGTGAGCCAAGTGCTTTTGTTGTACTGATCATTACCTGAAAGAATCATCAAGTTTGGGTGAAAAAATGTTTGCTGAGATTTCAAGCAACTCGTAGATTTTTGGAAGCTTTGCAACCCCTTTCCATGAAAGTGATTTTAGCCAGTCTCTGCTTAGGGCTACATCAACAGCAAACAAACCATAGAGATAGAACTTGAAACTGCTTTTCTGTGTCAAGTATCAAAGAGCTAGCACAAACCGTGTTTGATTTAGACTTCCATATACATGTATCCCTATAGGAGAAAACAGAGTGAAACCTAAAAATGAAAACGGTTACTGCAAACGAACGATTTAACCTAGAAGAACGAAATTTGGTGAGCCAAGTGCTTTTGGTGTACTGATCATTACCTGAAAGAATCGTCAAGATAGGGTGAAAAAATGTATGCTGAGATTTCAGGCAACTCGTAGTTTTTTGGAAGCTTGGCAACCCCTTTCCATGAAAGTAATTTTCACCAGTCTCTCCTTAGGGCTACATAAACAGCAAAGTAACCATAGTGATACAACTTGAAACTGCTTTCTTGTGTCAAGTTTCAAAGAGCTAGCACAAACCATGTTTGATTTAGAGTTCCAAATACATGTATCCCTATAGGAGAAAACAGAGTGAAACCTAAAAATGAAAACGGTTACTGCAAACGAACGGTTTAACCTAGAAGAACGAAATTTGGTGAGCCAAGTGGTTTTGGTGTACTGATCATTACCTGAAAGAATCATCAAGATTGGGTGAAAAAATGTTTGCTGAGATTTCAGGCAACTCGTAGTTTTTTGGAAGCTTGGAACCCCTTTAAATAAAAGTGATTTTCGGAGTCTCTGCTTAGGGCTACATCAACAGCAAACAAACCATAGAGATAGAAATTGAAACTGCTTTATTGTGTAAAATTTCTAAGAGCTAGCACAAACCGTGTTTGATTTAGAGTTCCAAATACATGTATCCCTATAGGAGAAAACAGAGTGAAACCTAAAAATGAAAACGGTTACTGCAAACGAACGGTTTACACTAGAAGAACGAAATTTGGTGAGCCAAGTGGTTTTGGTGTACTGATTAATACCTAAAAGAATCATCAAGATTGGGTGAAAAAATGTTTGCTGAGATTTCAGGCAACTCGTAGTTTTTTGGAAGCGTGGCAACCCCTTTAAATGAAAGTGATTTTCGCCAGTGTCTGCTTAGGGCTACATCAACAGCAAAC